>NC_048233.1:35646077-35887950 GCF_002007445.2 Ailuropoda melanoleuca
GTATGGTGATTAACATAATATAATAAAATAAAATTAAAAAAAAAAAAAAGAAATGTAGCCTTGTAAGTCATTTGTTTTTAAGACTTTAGATTTCATCCTGTTAGGTAGTTACTTGCCAGAGTGTGTTCCATAGAGTACTAGTTCTATGGGATGTTGACGGACACGACATGAAAACCATGGCACCTCTGATAAGGCTAAACAAAATTTAAAGGATTTCTTTGCTCTAGGACTTCTCTGTACTTCTTAATATACTAATACTCATGGTGAATCTCAAAAGGAAACTAGCTTATGCAGTTTTACAAACTAATTTGATCACAGAACCCCCCTTTTTAAGAAGCGTATTAGAGAGCTAATGTTCTGTGGGAATGTACTCTTAAAATTGCTGCTGGGGCAATGGGGAACTCACTGCAATATAAATTGGTTTCCCACCACATGACACCACATATCTATTCCCCCACCCAATGAACATTTATTTAGTACCTTCTACATGCTAAGCCTAATAGTGCATAAAAGTACATGAGCCTTATAAATTCAGATTATGGTCATATGAATAAAAATAATATTAGATGCATACTGGGCTAATCTGAACAAAACAAAAATGAACTTGGATTCTTATTGTAAAGGATTCACATTCATCAGGTGTAGTAGTAGTTAGGGATGGAGACTCGGGAGCCAAACTGACGAGGGACAGCTAGGGTTTAAACCCTAGCTATTCCACTTAACTAGCTGTGTGAACTTGGGCATATCGCTTAAGCAGTCAGTGCTGCGTTTTTCCCCTCTGTAAAATGGGAATTGTAACAGCACCTAACTCAGAGGTTGTTCTGATGATTAGGTAAATTGAATAAGTTAGTATTTATAAAGAACTTAGGACAGTGGTTGGCGTAAGGTAAGCACAATGTGGTTTGTTAAATAAATAAAATCAACACACTAGGGTCAGAGGGAGTATTTTTCTTTCCTTTCCCAAAGTATTTTATTGCACATTTACTCTCGGAAATTTTTGTAATAAATCAGTACCTTGTTTAGAGATTGGTGAAAATGAGGTAAACACAAGACCATTTGGGCTCTTCCTTTAAGTGGGAAACTTGACTGAAATATCCATCTTTACCCTAGGTAGTGCACCATGGTCTCCCAGCTTTCAGTATTTTCTCCACACACTAGTTGGAAAAGTCCGGATACAAAAATGAAACAGGAGGATGAAGGACTGAATAAGGTTTATTGCTAGTTTCCTCTTTATACTTTTCTTATTTTTCAAATTACCCAAAATCAGTATGTATTATTTTTGTATTCAGGAAAAAAAAATGCTATTTTGAAAGGTCAGCTTTTAAACTAGTGTCAGAAATAAAGATGAATACAAAATGGCAACTTTTCTCCTTCCCAATCTAGTAGCCAGAGATAACTGGGAGATCAGGGCAGGATGAAGCATATGTTTCAAATTAGAAAAAGCTATGAATTTACCAAAGAAATTCCAAAAATCTTAATATGCTAAAAAAATCATGAACATTAACATATTATTATAAAGAAAATGATGTGATTCACATTGAAATCATAGCTGCTTGAGAATTCAGGTCACTGTTCCTTCTATACAGTATTAAAAAAATGGTGTTTTTAAAGTTACCTCAAAATTAAAATTGTAAGAAAGAGTTGAAGAACTCAAATTTCAAGGATTAAACCTGGGAAGCCTTCTTATGGACATTTCATAATAATAAAGCCTAAATATATTTTTTTCCCTCTAGACTGAATAAAAACATATTCCTCATCTGGGGATGTACTGTATGGTGATTAACATAATATAATAAAATAAAATTAAAAAAAATAAAAATAAAATAAAATAAAAAAAACCATATTCCTTATTTTAGTAAATGTTGGGTGGATCATTCAGACTGCTTAGGTCAAAAATTTTGCAGTCATTTCTCTCACGTCCCACATACAGAGGCCCACCCAATCCTCTCTGCTCCTCTTTAAAATATATCCAGATTCTGACCCCTTACCACCCACGCCCATGATCCAAGCCACCATCTGAACTGGTCTCCCTGCTACTGTTCTTCCCTTCAGTTTTTGCTCAAAACAGCATCCAAAGGAGTGATGCTATGACAGCATAAGTCAGACGGATCATCTCACCCCTAGTCAGTCATCCCCAAACCTCAGCCATTTCCCCATCATGCTTATGAAATAAAAGCTAAAGTCCTGGCCAACCCTCCAAAACCCAGTCCATGTTAGCCCTCTGATCTTACTCTTCCTCCCCTGTTCCACTTCAGTCTCTCTGGCCTTCTTCCTGCTTCTAGAACAAACCAATCAGGCCTTTGCATGGGCTGTTCTTTCCACCTGGAATGCTCTTCCTACAGACGTCCAGGTACCTTACTCCCATGCTTCCTTCACCACTATGCTCAAACGGCACTTTACCAATAAAGTTTTCCCTGATCACTTCTTTTAAAATCGCAAGGTACCCTGTGCACATAATCCTATTGGACTTCCCAGAATTTTCTCTAAATAGCATAAAATACCATCTAACATTCTATGTATTTTCCTTATTTAACTCATTGTCTCTCCTCAATAGAATGAAAGCTTCCTGAGGACAGGATTTTCCTTTGTTTTGTTCCCTAATGTATTCTCAGAGGCCAGAACAGTGCTTAGTGCACAGTAGCTGCTCAATAAATACTTGGTCTCTGTTTAATAAAGTGGAGATATTGGGTAGGCTTTTGGAAACACACTCCTGAAATCTGAAGAGAGGCCTAAGCTGAAGCTATAACTTTAGAAGTCATCAGGGATGATGTCATTTTAAAAAAAGACAGGAGAGATTTGGAAAGAAAGAAAGAAAGGAAGGAAGGAAGGAAGGAAGGAAGGAAGGAAGGAAGGAAGGAAGGAAGGAAGAGAAAAAGAGAAAAGGAAAGAAAAAAAAACTTTCAAGAAAAGCCATTTTCACAATCTTTGCTGGAAAAGCATAATGATAAAAATAATGCACTTTTTGCAAATTTCAAATTGGCAAAATTTACAAAACTGAAGGCAATTCAAAAGATATAAAACATGCAACTAATTGCAAGAGTCTGAGTCAATATTTTTTTCTTTTTTTTTCTTTTAATTTAAATTCAAGTGAGTTAACATATAGTGTAGTATTGCTTTCAGGAGTAGAATTTAGTGATTCATCACTTACACATAACATCCAGTGCTCACCCCAAGTGCCCTCCTTAATCCCCATCCCCCATTTAGCCCATCCCTCCACCCACATACCCTCCAGCAACCCTCAGTTTTTTCTCTTAACTATAGAGTCTCTTATGGTTTGCCTTTTAATTGCTCTCTAACTACATTTGCTTGATTTCATATTCAAAGTTATCTTTTCAGTAATGAAGGACATAGATGCCTTCTCATCTTTCCGTTTACCATCTGATTTTAAACAACAACCACAGAACACTAATAAGGAAACTGAACACATGCAATGTGTTCCTCAAGAATTCCTGTTCTACCCTTCCTCCTCTGTGACCATTTAATTGTACTGGTGACTGGCAGGACTTGGGGGAATTGAATGTAATCTATTTGGAAGTATGGTGATTACAATTCTCTCTCCAATAATTTGAAACTTAGTCTGAAGCTTCTTCAAAATATAAAGCAGAGCCCAAGGTCAGACAACACTTTACCGAGAATCAGCTATTAGAATGCAGAGCGGTCGCCTGAAAGACTCTGCTGTCTGCATTTTGTGGAAACAGATGTGAAAAGTGGGGAAAGTATTATAAAATCACCACCACCACTGCTTGGTAATTTGTGTTAATTGTATGTATGAAGTTGTTGGCCCATTGTACTTCTTAAATGACATCCCTCATCAATCCCTGCAATTTGTCTCAACAAGAAGCAGACACAGTTGGGCTGGAAGATGCCTAGCTGCAGAGCAATCTAAAAGCTTTTTCAAACACCTTTAATGCATATTCACAACCACCACTTTCTAAAATGCAATATTTCATCACCTACTATATTTAAATTTCTAAAATCTGCATTATATATTTCAAGTATGTTTAAATCAAAGTTTAAGTATTGGAAAAGCCTACATAATTTAACAAGTAATATGTATTAGAGGATGCTGATTCAGCAAATGATAGGCAATCAACGGGACAACCTTAACGGTATGAAAACTGCAAATAACTGCATGTTTAAAGTTATGAAGATGAAGCTGAGAAAGAAATTAAAATTTCATAAAGGAAATAGACAAGGGAAATCAAATGAGGAAAAGCAAAAGTATAAAGGCAAAAAAGTTGAAAATACGAAGCAACCTGAATAGTAGATAAAATAGAAAATCAAGTAAATGAAATGAGTTCAGGCTCTAAGCTAAAAAGAAATTGTTATTAATCAACCATCATACTAGACCCACATTTTTAAAAATGGAAATTATTTTAATGGGGTGGGGGTGGTAAGTGAAGCAAGAGAATACTAGAATACTGTGGAGAATAACATCAAATAGGTCGTCATTGTGAATTTTTCTCAGACTCCTTCCCAATAAAATCTCTAGAACCTTCTTCTCCATTACATCCTTCTAGTGCTTCTTGTTGTATCTATCATCATAACCACAAATCTACCTTCTTCACCACAACACACTGATTTTCCTGTAAGAGATTTGTATCGAGTAAAGAAGTCAAGAAAATGACAAAATTTGGGACCTTTCAGGATGACCCATTATAAATCATATTTAACACTTATTGAATACCAGCAACATAGAATCACAGACTCTCAAGGTCAGAAGAGATTTTAAAGGCCTTCTAGTCCAGCCAAGCGTCCACTCTCAAAGTCCCTCTGTGATATTCCTGCCAAGCAGCTAAACTATGCTTACTGAAACATGTTGATTGATGGAGAATCCACCATCTTCCAAAATGTCTCATTTTACCTTCAAACATCACTTCATCCTGTTATTTATTCCATTTCTATGTCCCTCAAACTAAATAGTTCACCTGGGACATTTGTTGATAAGAAAACATAAAAACATCTAAATGACTGGAACCTACCTTACAGAGATTCTCATTTTATTCAGATGACTGGGGGACCCCTGATAGTATATTTTCAAAGTTCCCCAAGTGAGGGGCACCTGTGTGGCATACAGCGACCAACTCTTGGTTTCGGCTCAGGCCCTGATCCCAGGGTCCCGAGATTGAGCCCTGCATTAGGCTCTGCGCTCAGCATGAGTCTGCTTAAGATTTTCTCTCCCTCTCCCTCAGCCTCTCCCCCCACCTAAAATCAAACAATCAATCAATCAATCTTCAAAGTTCCCCAAGCGATTCTAATATGCAAGCCAGGATTAGAAACATTGCATAAAACTAAGTTCACTCCATACCATGGTAGAGTTACTATAAGAAAATGTCAGATGACCCATCTTCCTAAAACATCTATTTATTAGTCTCGATTTGATTCCTTGATGATTACACAGTAGAATACGATAACATTATAACACGGAAAGAGTATGAGATTCTAATTCAGACAGAGCTGACCCTAAGTGACCTTCCTAAGTGAGTGACCTCAGCCAAATTGCCTAAATATTCTGAGTCTCAGTTTCCCCAACTGTAAAAAGAGGATGTAATCACTAATGGGGAGCTGAGGGAGATGATATATTCCACATGGGCATACAATGCTCTCATGTCCATCTGAGCCTTCTCTAGGTAAATGTCGGTAGAACGACCCTAGGGAGGCCCCATTCCCACTTCCTCTCCCCTTGAGTGTTCACACCAGGTGGTTTGCTTTCCCCTTGAGTGTATGTGGGACCTGTGACTTGCTTCTAACCAACAGAATACAGCAAAGATGAAAGGATTTTGCAGGTATAATTAAGGTCCCAAATCGGTTGATTTTGAGTTAATCCAAGGGAGGATTATCCTGGGTGGACCTGACTTCATCCAGTGAAAGCCCTTAAAAGAGTGACTGCACCCTCTCTGAAGTCAGAGACTCCAAGCAGCAGAGACTTCCTGTGGGCTGATAAAGTAAGACTGTCCTGTGCAGCCCCCTGCCCCCGACTCCACTCACTTCAACACCAGTCACAAGTCCAGATTGTCATTGTGCTTCTGACAGACTGGCTAAAAATGGAGGCTCCTATAACCCCTTCCTCAGGCTTAATAAATTGGTTAGAGAGGCCAATTAATTGAACAGAATTCAGAGTAACATCTTACTTACTAGACCACTAGTTTACTATAAAAGAATATAACGTAGGCACAGCCAGATAAAAGAGATGCATAGCACATGGTATGGAGGGAGGGTGTGGAGCTTCCAGGCCCTCTCTGGGCACATCACTCTCCCAGAACCTCCATATGTTCACCAACTACAAACTCTATGAAGCTCTTACCTTCCTGGTTTTAATAGAGGCTTCATTCCATAGGCATCATTGATGAACTCATTGGCCCTTGGTGATTGATTCAACCTCCAGCCCCTCTCACCTCTCCAGAAGTTGAGAAAGTTCCAATCCTTCAACCACATGGTTGGCTCCACTTGCAACCAGCCCCCATACTTATGGTGCCTTCCAAAAGTCACCTCATTAATATAACAAAAGAATTATTGTTCTCATCACTTAGGAAATTCAAAGGTTTTAGGAGGTCTGTGCCAGAAACAGGGATGAAAACCAAATATATATTATCCTTTTTAAAAGGGGAAATCTGAACACAGACAGACAGGACACACACACAGGAAAACACACCACATGAACATAAAGGTAGAAATCAGGATAATACATCTACAACCCAGGGAATACCAAAGATGGCCAGTAAGCCACCAGAAGCTATAAGAGTGACTAGAAACAGCCCTCAGAAGAAACCAGTTCTGCCAACACCTTGATTTTGGACTTCTGGGCTTCAGAATTGTGAGACAATGATTTTCTGTTGTTTAAGACTTTCAGTCTGTGGTACTTTCTTACAGCCACCCTAGCAAAGGAATATATGATTCAACGTTAAAAGTAAACCCACATTCCAGAGAAAACCAAAAAACAACAATAACAAAAACACGGAAAAGAGTGTTCATTTTTCTATAGTTACACATTCATAAGATGATGTTTATTTTCATAGATAATTGATGGTAGTACAAAAAAAAGATTCTCAATATAAAGTGTTTACATATGGATTAACCTTAGGTCAGAAACTGAAGAGCTTCTCAAAAGAAAAATATTCCACAGAGGGAAAAAAAAAAAAGAAAGAAGTTGGAGGGCATGTATTTTTAATAGAATCTAAGGGAGAATTTTCAAATATACAAATGGAACAGGACAATAAGGAGGGTTGAGAGACAAGTACATTTCCTTAATAAAATGAAATCACAAATGCTAGCATAGATTAAGAAGGTAATCATGAGATGTGAGAAGAGAATCCATTTGGACATATCTTTTAAATTTTAATTCTTTACAAAGAACTGTGAATTGTTATATTTGCATAGTTAATCATTTTTTAAGTCTTTCAGTTCCTTGAAATTTCTTACTAAAGAATTGTCAGTAAACAGATGTGGAAGAAGGTGTTTTGTATTGAATTTGAATATATTATTCACTTAATTACAACCTTCATGTAACAAAGGTTTCCTAATGTAGTCTCATCTAAAATTAATAGATATATACTTAGTGAGTCCAAATGTTTAATGAGCTACGAGGTTTATTAACATTCCCATTTTATTTATTTTTAGCTTTACTAAAGCTCATCTATTGCCCACAGGCTTGTGATGCACATATCACATAATAAAAAGGCAAAATTAAATTTAAATTCTTATGTAGCAGAATTTCCTACAAGCAAATGAATACCAACATGGCTATATTATTTCAGAACTGCCAGACTTAAAATCGAAGATTAAAGCTTTTATTTGCTTTTAATTAATCTTGTGTTTGTATAGAGAGAGAGCACAAACAAGGGCTAAAGTTACCAACAGACCTAGAAAATGATATTTTGAATAAAAATGGGTACAGTTTCTGCAGCTTGGGGTAGTTCTATTGCTCAAATAAACACCGCCCTCATCTATTGACTGATGGCAGCAATTATTAAAATGATTAATTCTTGTAAAAATATACTCTTTTAAAAAATTTTCATTTTATTTATTTGAGATAGAGAGTGAGAGTGAGAGAGAGAGCAGGAGCAGGGGGAGGGGTGGAGGGAGAAGCAGGCTTTCTGCTGAGCAAGGAGCCCAATGTGGGACTCCATCCCAGGACCCTGGGATCATGCCCTGAACTGAAGGCAGCCGCTCAACCGACTAAGGCACCCAGGCATCCCCAAAATATAAATACTCTTAAAGAGAGTAACATTTTAAGCTATTCTCAGTGAAAACATTTGAGATCCCATCCAAGTGCACATTTTTATAGCTGGTGGGTTGGGTCTGGGGAGGGAGAAGTGGAAAGCAGCACCGGAGATGGAGGCCGGAAGCACCACAACCAGCATTTGTCAATTTCCTTATTTTACTCTATCTATTCAGGATTCTATTTTTCCAAATGAATTTCTTCTCATGGAAACCATGATATGGAAGTCATAGATCCAGACACTGAATAGATGTGGTCTAATTTATATTTATGTGCAAACATTTATTGAGTATCTATTATGCACAAGATACTGAGCTAGATTTTATGGGAGATACAAATATAAAAAGACAGAGTGGCCAAGTTCTCAGAAGCTTATAATATGGAAGGGGTATAAAATAAGTGTAAATACAGACGGTATACAGCATGGTGGGTAAGAACATGGACCCAAGGTTGCACTGGTTTGAATATTGGCTCCCACTGACAAGTCATGTACCTCTCTGGGCTTCAGTTCTTCAACTGTGTAACGAGCGTGGCTTGTTAGGAAGCCAAATTGGGTTAATATATATAAAGCACTCTGAACAGTGTAAGCAATAAGTATGAGCTAAGCGTCATTTGAGGAAACTATTTAAAAAAGTGAAAATGGGAGGTCCAGGAAGGGCAAGAAGGCATTTGATGGAAAAATCAGGAATGGCTTTCTACGATAGGTAGCACACGGCAGACAATGTTAGTGACCCCTTCTCCTGCATCAGACACAAAAGAACTTCCGCCCCTTTTCCGAAAGGGATGCTGCCATGCTGCTGCAGGGCAGCCTCACTTCACATGTGGGGAGGACTGCAACTCACTCTTTTCCTTTTGTTTGCTCTTTCTCCTTGGTCACAATGAGAACAACTTGCACTAAAACTGTCATTTTATAACAAAAATATGTCAACATTTCACATAGAGTCTTCAAAAAATGTCAGTATGAATTTTTATGATGCAAGTGTCATGAATATCCTTCCACATTCATTTATTTTTAATATATGAAGAAGTAAGTTCTTGTCTGCTAGGGGAATAGAGAACATGAGATGAATTTGGTTCATATCATGGTATTTTTTTTTTAATGCCATGGATATTGCTGTGGTTAGGGCTCAACCAGATAGTCTAGAATAAATAAAAAATAATTTATCATGTGTATACAATGTACAATATAATGGCTTTTCAAATGTTTGTACATCATTGACAACATACATAAAAATAAGTCTTAAAAACTGCACTACAGTGAATTAAACCATCATGCTGTACACCTTAAACTTACACAGTGATCTAAGTCAATTATTTCTTAATAAAACCAGAAAAAAAAAACTATGCTACATAAACTCTTAAAATATTAGCTTTCCTGATTTTCTTTCAACTTAAAGAAGTAGGTACTGTGGATTGAATTGTGCCTCCCAAAAAGATACGCTGCAGTCCTAAGTCCCACCCCCATACCTGTAAATGTGACCTTACTTGGATAGGATCTTTGCAGATGTAATCAAGTTATAAGGTCATACTGGATTAGAGTGGACCCTGATCAAATGACTGGCATTGTTATAAAAAGAGGAAAATTTGAACAAAGAGAACAGACACAGAACAGAAGGTCACATAATGATGGAAGCAGAGATTGGAGAGATGTAGCTAACTGCAAGCCAAGTAGCTAACTGCAAGCCAAGGAATGCCAAGGATTGCAGGCAAACACCAGAAAGTAGGAAGAGGCAAGGAAAGGACTGTTCCCCAGAGACTTCAAAAAGAGTATGACCCTGCTAACACCTTCATTTCACACTCATAGCCTCTAGAGCTGATAAAAAGAATAAATTGCTTTAAGCCACTTGGTTTGTGGTACTTGGTAATGGCAGCCCTACAGAACTAATACAGTAAGTCAATTCGTTCATTCAGGACCCTTCACCAATCTGCTGTGTGCTGAGCACTGCACCCAGTGCTGGGGACACAGTGTGAGCGAGGGCAACAAAGTCCCAGTTCTTGGGTACATGGGTTCTCGCAAAGAAGATGAACATTAAACAGACAAAATATACTAACTCATGAAATTCGACTGCAAACATCCTACCCAAAGTACCTCTCTCAAGTCATCCTTTAACACAATAGTTTGTTAATTTTCTTTATAATCTTCATCACTGTACGAAATCATTGTGTTTGTGCTGTGATTGTTACCAGTATCCCTTCATTCCATCCTCAGCTTTTAGAAGAGTATGTGACATCGCGGACACCCAATAATTTTTGAATGAATGAATGAATGATTGAATGAATTTTAAAAAGATACAGCATAAGAGAGTATTTGTTAAGGAGATGTGACCTTTTCTAAAAGGTCAAAACAAGCGTTCCTGTGGAACTGATACTTGGGCAGAATAATAAATAGGAATTAACTGCTCACTGAGGACTAACGAGAGTTAATTTGAAGAAAAGACAGAAAAGAGTGTTTCAAGCAAAGGAAGTAGCACTTTTGAAGGCCTTGAGGCAGGAAAGACTCTAGCACGTTTAGAAACTCATAGCGCAGGGTGGCTAGGGTCCCACACATGAAAGGAAGGGTATATCAAGTTGAGTTTGATGAAGCAGGCAGTGGCCAGACCACTGAAGCCAGGATATTGACCCCAGGTCAAACATTTTGACCTTAGCCTAGTAGGCAATACTGAACTTTTTCAGGGTTTTCAGAAGGAGAGTGAATGATTGTCTTTTAAAAAATTCTCTTTGGCTCCTGGCTACATATTGGAAGCAGACAAGAGTGGACATGGAAGATGAGTTAGGGCTATTACAGCATACTAGATGAGAGATAGGGGAGCCCAGAGAAGGAAACTAGTGATGAAGGTATAGAAAGATTCAAAAGTTGCACAGTGGTTTAAAAAAAAACAAAAACAGAAGATTGTGATGGATTAGATGCAAAGTAATGAAGGATGAGGACAAGGTTTCTGGCTCACGCTGTTAGGTGAATGCTGTATCATTTTTTCTGCTGAGGAACTGGAAGAGAATCGGGTAGCACGGGGATGAGTGAGAGAGTTTCGCTGTGACCATGCTGAGCTGAGTTTCTAGTGACACACTCCATGCAGATGCTAAGTAGGCAGGGTCACAGATGAATCTGGATCTTGGCAGAGAGGCCTGGGCCAATGACATCAGTGAAAGGAAATCAGAGGCCTGGAGATGGTCCTTGGTAAAAGTATTTAGAGAGAAGAGAAAAAAGTCTTAGATTATGTCTTGAAAAACTAAAGCACTTGGATATATCCTTAATTTCTTTGCAATCTAGAGAGTTTTTTTTTTTTAATTTTCTTCAACATGACCCTTCTATTGTCTAAGTTATTTTAAAAGAATTAAGAACATACCGAACAACATCGAATCTTTTGAATTTTATTCTAAACACTGAGATCCTAAATGTCACTTAATGGGGATTATAAAACTGACTTTGCTTCAGATGTATCTACCAATGATAAACATACAGGAATTAAACCACTTGGCATTTATTATATACATTTGCCAACTCCGAGTAAGTTTTGGGTAAATATTCCTCACAAGATATCAACTTGGCTTGTAATAGTCAAACTTCCTATATAAATATCTACTTCCAAACCCAAGAAAAGTTAATGTCCCCAGATTGAATTCTCAGACTAGTTAACAAAACTAACTTTGGGTCACAGAAATGTCAAAACACATGCAGGAGGCAATAACGGACAGTTTTCTTTCCAGAAACTGCTTTGATAAAGGCAATATTAGGGTATGTTTATGGAACCAAATTTACAGTTAAATTGGAGGAAAATTGCAAATTTTAAGATGCCTTATTATTTATAAAAGCTTATTTCAAACTAACCCAGCTTTGAAGAGTCTCGCATCTTAAAATTTATTTATTCTGTTCTCTTCCATCATTCTTAACAACTAATCATAGTTATAAACACCCTTTCCTCTATTCAACTTACTATTTACATAATTATCAGTGTTGATCACACAGAATCATAAGAATTTTGGAACTATAACCCTCTTTAGAAGTTATTTCGTTCAATTTTATTTTCATAGGTGAGGAAACAAAGGCTCAAAGGCATTAACTGACTTCCCTAAAAACACATGAATATAGCAAAATATATTAGTGTACTTTTCTTTGGTACACACTAGTATACTACCATTTATATGTAACAATTCATCTTTTCATATTTGGAAGGGAAAAATTGTACCAAGCTGATACCATCTATCATTATACACAAGTTTTACCCCACTATAAGTAAGCTTTAATAGTAGACATAAATCAACTTCCCAATTATCTTTCAAAGGTTACGGACGTCCTATATTGTATAATAAAACTCTTATGAAAGAGTATCAATGAGCTTTAAGCTTTCCTCTCTCTGTTGCAGTATGAGGTCATATTTAGAATGTCCCTTTACCCCATTATAGTTATAAGTAAAATCTGCATTTCTACAATGAGTCTATCTGTACTCCTCCTCGATTCATAATATGCAGGGGAATCTTAAAAGGAAGCCACATTATCTGTAACTCCCTATCACAAAAATAGGGATTTGACTCTCACTGTTCCAGAAATCTCATTGAATAAAAAGGATTTGTAAATGCTGAATTTTCTAAAAATAGATGACAAATATATTTTTCATCTCCTCTTAGAGTTTATCCTATTGGCTTGTTGTTCCTCTAAACGACCTCTGGAAATATTACAATCTTCAGTTCATGAGCAGGGAAAGACAGTCATTCCTGCTTTAATGAAGTAATTTTAGAAATGAGTTTCAGAGACAGTAATAGGGTATCACTATGGACACAAAGGAGGGAGAGATATTCTTTGGATAAGTATGACTCAACATCCACAATCTTAGGATTTATTTATGTAACAGGAGAACTCGATATATATTTAAGACTTCCTCATGTTCTCATTGCAAATTCAATAAAATCCAAACGCCTGGGTCCCAGAAGACCCACCACCATCTTGGCACTGCCCAACTCCACCCTCATCTCAGGCCACTTCCTCGCTTACCACCGGCCCACGGTGTGTCCCTTGAAAGTGACAACTTACATTTGACTTAGAGACCTCTCCTTTAGTTTTTTCTAATGCCTGGAATATTCTTACTTTGATCGTCACATAGCAGTGTGGCCTGCCCTGACCATCCTGCCTATACACACGGTATATGTTACCTCAGGTCTCTCCTATTACCTGGGTGAGCATTTGTTACTATCTCAAATCATTGCTATTTTACAAGTTTATTATCCGTCTTTCTCCCCTAGATTGTAAACTACATGAGGAAAGGGACTTTAATCCTAATTCACCACTTAGTTCCCAGGCACATACATCAGTATCGAGCACATACCTGATGCCCAGTTAATAGGTATTAAATGAATGTAAAATTGATGTTGCTCCGATACTTTATATACTTTTTATGCACTCAACTACATTTATTGTCCACTCTGTGTGAGATAGCCTGTTAGGCATTACCTAATAGGAAAATTTAAAAATAGAATTCTTCAAATTTCTCAGATCTGGAGGAAACTCAAAACCTAAAGTTATAAAACTTGAGTATTGAACTTGAATGTGGAGATTATCTAGTGCGGCTTCTTGGTCCTGCAAGGGAAGGAAGGGACAGAGATAATAGCGTCTTGCCCAAAATAACACATTTTGACTGTGTTTCTAGAAAAGTTGCTAAGTCAGATCCTTAATGGAATATTTATAGTACTGAAGTTTGCTTCCCAGCAATGAAGTCAAATTTACTACTATAATTATAAACATCATTACTATGATTACTACTACCCCCACTGGACCCCTCTGTGGATGTGACATAGCACTTTGTATCCTAAATATGGGAATGACTGTCTCCAAAACACATGCCAAATCCTTTAAATACCAAACAATTAGATCCATTCAGTCACTCGAATACATAAATTCGATCAAGTCTTTATCAACTGACAAGACTATTCACCTGCTCAAACAAGCTGACAACAAGCACTGCAGCCCAAAAGGGTTGAATCATCAGCACCAAAAAGATATCATCACATACCGAGGCCCACGCACTGAATTGATTCTTTAGTGCGGTGTGTAAGTGAAGGCTTGCATTACCTCACATAGAGCCTGTAACAGAGGGGTCAGTAAATAATGAATTGAGTATGTTACAAATACTAAATAACTGTCAAATGAGGCCCGGACACATGGATGAATGACTGACTGAAGGAGAGAATGATTCCGGTCAGGAAACCTTCTATCAGCAGGTGCATGCTGCTTCGCTCTGGGTTTCTCGTTGTGCTTCCCACAGGGCTAAATACAGCTCAGCTGAGAAATGGCATCAGTCAGGGAATCAGAGAATCTTTAGGGTTAGGGGTAACTTAGAATAAGCCTTAAGAATTTGATTTCTCTCTGAGGACTTCACTTTACCAAACTTATCTCACCCTGATGTGGAAAATCTCTCCTAAAAAATGACACCAAAAGCCCTTCAGGGGCTCCTGGGTGGCTCAGTGGGTTAAGCGTCTGCCTTCGGCTCAGGGGCTCAGGTCATGATCCCAGGGTCCTGGGATTGAGCCCCTCCTTGGGCTCCCTGCTCAGAGGGGAGTCTGCTTCTTCCTCTCCCTTGGCCCCTCCCCCTGCTCATGCTCGCTCGCTTTCTCTCTCAAATAAACAAACAAAATAATAAAAGCCCTTCAGTTGCAATTTTAGCTTATCAAATATAATAAAAACCTCATTTCTTTTAAGATAAAACAATATTTTAGTATAGAAACACTTCATCTTTTGACTAAGTCTGTTGGAAAGTAAGAAATCTGGTAGGTTTTAAGTATATCTAAAATGAATCCAGTCAGGATCGTCCCAGTGGAGCCCAGGTTAGCTTGTACCTTGCACACTGACAAAGTGAGGAGGCACAGGAGAGTTACAGGCGAGAGGAAGGAGGAAGGGGAGCTTCCTTTCACCTGGCAGACCTCTTATCACGACCCTCTAGAAGTCTGGAAGCCTCCCTGACATGCTCTGCTTGCTGCCTGTATCATGGTAACTCAACAAATCCCTTTTGCAAAAGCCCTCATTTTGTGTGTCCTAAATAGCACAGTCAGAAATCCTGAGGGGCACCCTTCCCTGCTTGTGCTCTCTCTCTCAAATAAATAAATAAAATCTTAAAAAAAAAAAAAAAAGAAACAAAGAAAGAAAGAAAAGAAAAAGAAATCCTGAGAGGCGCCTGGGTGGATGGGTAGTTTAGGCATCCAACTCTTTTTTTTTTTTTTTAAGATTTTATTTATTTATTTGACAGAGAGAGAGACAGCCAGCGAGAGAGGGAAACATAAGCAGGGGGAGTGGGAGAGGAAGAAGCAGGCTCACAGCGGAGGAGCCTGATGTGGGGCTCGATCCCATAACGCCAGGATCACGCCCTGAGCCGAAGGCAGACGCTTAACTGCTATGCCACCCAGGCGCCCCTAGGCATCTAACTCTTGATTTCGGCTCAGGTCATGATCTCGGAGTTGTGAGATCTAGCCCCAAGTTGAGCTCTGCACTGGGCTTGGAGCCTGCTTGGAATTTTCTCTCTCCCTTTCCCCTCCCCCCCCAAATTTTTTTAAAAAAATTAAAAAAAAGACAGAAAAGAAATTCTGAACTATTCCTTATACATTAAGAATATTTCATATTAAATTTGTAGCCTTCACCAAAAGCTACGTGATATGGCAGTTGCATACACAATATGTTAATGGTTAAAAGTTACATACACAGTGTAAGTTATTAAAATGGTTAACAGGCTCTGGAGTCACAGAAACTTGCACTCACATCCTAGCCACGCTTGCCAATTGCCTGACCCTTGGAATGTTATCTAATATCTCTAAGCCTCAGTCTCTTCATCTGTGAAAGCACAACAGTAGTATCTGTTCCACACTATTACTGTGTGAATTACATAAATGCTTGATATGCCTGACACATAGTGGACCTTCAAGAAAAGTGATGAGCAATAGTAGTAATGAGAGTATAAATGGCTTAAATACTTTAAGCACCAACTAAAGCACGGACATATCTAATACGTATTCAG
The DNA here is from genome assembly GCF_002007445.2 of Ailuropoda melanoleuca. Classification (NCBI taxonomy): domain Eukaryota; kingdom Metazoa; phylum Chordata; class Mammalia; order Carnivora; family Ursidae; genus Ailuropoda; species Ailuropoda melanoleuca. The sequence goes on from NC_048233.1 coordinate 35,662,290, forward strand.
CAATTTTAAACTTAACCCTGCCTTTCCCATCTATTCACCAATACACGATCCAAATAGGAGTAATGGGATAAAAGTGAACCACAACCTCTCTTGCCTTCTGTAAGAGTTTTCTAGTTAGCACATTAACTAATTTATTCGTTACAAATGTGCAAGCTGTAAACACAAACCGTTGCCTCAGATATCGATAACTTAAGTGATTTTTTATAAATGTAAATGCATTACAAACTCATTGTAATTAGACATAATTAAGGATTGCACACCATAATTTATTTCTCTTCATGTTGGACTTTTTATTTAATGAATTTATGATTCTAACAAGGAGACTATGTTAGAGCACTAATTAAAATCTGTAATATTTTGGTTCAGTATGTAATTTTCATTAAAGAGACCCAGTATGGTCAATAAGAATCTCAAAAATAATTCATTTCCCAAATATTTTAAATCTAAGTCTTCTGAACATATTATTTTTAGCAATAATCTTTTTTTTTTTTTTTACTTTTCAGAGTTAGTGGATCATTAGAAAGTAATACTGAAATTTTTTCCTGGATAAATCTGATTGAAACTGTGTTTTGCACATAAAAGGGGCTCAGAATCATTATTATAAACTGATTCAACTGAAAATTTACTTGCAAATTTTGGCAAGTCTTAACTTCAAAACAAAACTAAAAAATATTTACAACAAACTGAAAGATGTGATTAAACACCAAAATATTTAGTTAAAAACAAAATCAGTCTACATCTAAGATGTTTTTCCACATGAGGATAAACAATAACAAAATACCCAGTTAATTAAACAACTCACTCATTTCAAACACCCAAACTACAAGTAGTACTAAAGAATATTAAAATTTTACTCATAATGCTTTAAAAATAGTTCATAATTCATATTTGAGCTAGACTGTGTTTAATGATTTTTCTTCTTGATTAACAACTGTTTAAAGAAAATTAATGCAAAAAAATGTCTATTTTATCTCATCGCTGGTAATTATTCATTGTGTACTAATTCCTGTTATCGGCTATTCCATGGCTATTCCTATGGACCTCTCTAAAATCAGATAGCAATCTGGCTGGTCAAGTGACAATCTTACATTCTTTCTTATATATCACTTTTATATGTAAAGAAATGGGGGAGGAGACTTTAAAAGAGCGTTGGACTCCAAATAATTGGAAGAACTACAGCGCCATCTTGTGGAAGAATGTCTAATTCGTGAATTGCTTTGATTCTATTATAGAAGAAATGTGATTGAATTCTTGGCCACCAACTCTAATTTCTTCTAATGATATATTATTTTAAAACCTTTAGTCTGGAATGCCTATCAAACAGCAAAGGATGCTATTATCTGAGGGACTAACATATATAATACAGAAACCAGATGAACTATGTCTATTTTATGGATAAAGAAAATACAAAGTTAATATCTTTATTAGAGGTCATCCTAATAAGGAAGAACCCGGTAAAGAGAGTGAGGGATGGGATATGAATAAAGCTGGAGGTTTTGGTTATTCCATCCTTCTTTTCAAATTGAAAGGAATAAGGAAACCCTTAACATGACTGCCATGCCTTTTCTGAAAAACTTATTAAAGAAGGCTTTCCTTTAACTCCATAATCATAATGCAAAAAAGTCAAGGAGGTGGGAAGGCAAATGAGGTTGGTTGGGTGAAGTCAGAGAAGCACAAACATCTTTCCTTCTTCTTCATTCAATTTATCAAAAGTTACTGAGAGCCTACAGTGTGCCAAGCACTTGCTTAGCACAGGGAGTAGAAAGATGAATAATAACATAGTCCCTCCCTAAAGACACTTAATGACTAGTGAAGAACACAGATCATTTCAAGGTGGAGGAAATGGTCAAGAAGTCCAGTCTGGGAGGTCATTCTATCTGCAGAACATTGAACAGAACTTTGAGGGGTAGAACAGCCCAAATCAGTGTGTAGAACCGAATAGTGAACCCTGTGTGAATCCTATACTCCCACATACTTTTCAAAGTACTTTTCAGACTACTGTGTTTCCCATAAAAATGAAAAAAAAAAGCATAGCGTACACAGAACTTCTCTTTTGTAGAATTAAACAACCTCTCCTTCTTCTGTGCTCCTTTAACAATCTGCTCATAACGTAATATGGAACTTCACACCTCACCCCTGTCCACTCTCAATTCTTAACTCCCACTCACTATCCCTCCCCCGCCTGGACTTCATTTTTTATCTAAAATATTAACACCTGATTACAGAAGAGTTAGCAGCGGCCCAGAAGGAGAATTTGTTACAAATCATTAGCAAAGAGCATTTGGGAACCCAATTCCTGTCTTACTAGACTAACTTTTATTTCTCTTTCATTTGGACACATTTTAGGCACTCACCTCAAGCTATTTGCATCACTGTGCTCGACAGCAAAAAGAAACATACATCAGTAACTTGTAACCAACTGGACATAAAGATCTCTAAAGAACCACTGTGAAACAAGAAATTTAACACGTCCTACACTTGTGCTGTATCTGGGTGTGAAAATAGGCAAGGCTAACGGTATGGTTGTACCGCACGAATGCGCATCAACTACCTAATTCTCAGAAACCCTATTTTTTTTTAAAGATTTTATTTATTTATTTGACAGAGGCAGCCAGGGAGAGAAGGAACACAAGCAGGGGGAGTGGGAGAGATAGAAGCAGGCTCCCAGTGGAAGAGCCTGATGCAGGGCTGGATCCCAGAACACTGGGATCACGCCCTGAGCCCAAGGCGGACGGCAGACGCTTAAGGACTGCGCCACCCAGGTGCCTCAGAAACCCTATTTTTAAGCAAGAGCCCACAGTTTTATAAGCTAATTTGCAAAGAAGAAATGCTTCAGTAGTCATTAAATGAGAGGGAAAATCTTGATTTGAAATCACAATTCTTTTAGCTCTCTACAGGGTCAAGGATGTAAGCATCGCATTTTAAATGCGATACTGCAAATCTGTCTCATTTAAAATGTCGTCCAGACTTGTACTCTTACAATACAAAGTGCTAAGCACAAAGCTCATATTACAATCTCTATCTTAACTCCGACTTTTGATTTAACAAGATAGTTATACAAAAGGTCCAGGCATAGTAGCTGGTACTTAAAGGTTTCCTTCCCCTTTGCCTTTGGAAGTAAGAGGACTGGGGGCATGACTCTCATGTCCTTAGAAAAATGATAAAATCTCTCTGAATCCCAGTTTCTGTCTGTGAAGGATAGTAACACCACCTCAACCAGTCATTGGAAGGGAAAAAATACAACCTGTAAATAGCTAATTGTAAGTAGTTGCCCAGTAGAAAGCAGCTATTATTGTTAGCACTGTTTTGTTTTTTTTTGAGTGGATTGGCATAAACTACATACTCAAACTTCTAACCTTTATAGTACTCACCTTTACAGATCTAAGTAGACAAACCATGCTTGAATCTTGTTGATACTATACAGAAAACCTCAGAAGTGGCTAAGCACCTTTATTATTACAAATTTTTTAAATGCGAGTTTTTCCAGTGTCAGCCTTGGGGTTTTAATAAAAAACTCACATTATCCTTCTATATTCTGGTTTGTTCTTCATTAAAAATCAGTTTCTAAGGAGAAAATCCAATTGTGCCAATACAAAATCCTAGGAGTAGTTGACTGAAAAATCTGAGATCTTGTTGAAAAAGACAAGAATGGATCCTTTAGTAGCCCTGAGGTAACAAAGCTGAAAATGCCAAGGAAAGTTGTATTTTTGTGGTTGTTATTTTATTACCCTTTCCAGCAATTTTCCACTTGAATGCCCTTTAAACTTGTAATTTAGGCACACTTTATTCTTTATTGTATATCAATCTGGGGGGCAAATAACTTCATCAACTTAATCGAAGACCGGGAACCACCAAGAATTCTGGTTAGAGTTCTAGTATTGATTTAGCTCTTAATTTTCCATTAATTAAATTAGGACAATAACCAGACTGCTTTCAGGACTGTCTTGGCAAGAACCCTTCTGCTCCATCTTTGATTCTCCCCTCCCCTTTCCACTGCCCGTGTTCAGAAAATATTGTGGAACTGAATTTATCACAGTAAAATTGCTTCTACTAAACAATCTCATATTAAGTAAAATTCAGCTTAAAATCATTATAATGGCTTTCCTCTTTCCTACAATCTATGCTTATTCCCTTCTCAGCAGAGTTCTCATTGCCCCATATGAAACCCATGAAATCAATTTCTCCTGGTTTTGGTCACTCCACTCACTTCAGCAAGTCCAAAAGAGCTTAAGACTGAGCTCTGGAGCACTCCTTTATTTTCAAAAACATTTAAAGGTGCAAAGGAATCTAGCCAAGGAGACTGAGAAGAAAGACAGATGATAACTCAAAATAGTATGGTGTCCTGAAGCCAAGTGAAAAAAACTTTCAAGAGACAGAAGTGATCAATTATGTTAAACACTGGTGATGAGCAAAGGAAGATGAGGACAGATTACGGACCATCATACTTGACAGATGGGGTTGCTGTTGGCTCATACATGTGTGGTTTTGGTGAAATAAAGCTTGATTCAAATTGTCATTAAGATAGGAGCTGAGACCATAGAGACACTGAGTTTGCTATACAGGATAGTAAATAAGTTGGTAGCTACCACGGACATAGAAGGAAGGGAAATTTCTTTTCTCCTTTCATTTAAGATTGTTAATTAATATTATAGCACTGATGGTGAAAAGAAAGGAGACATGTAATGATGCAAGACAAAAGAGAAAATTATGGGGCACCTGGGTGGCTCAGTTAAGTGTCTGCCTTCAGCCCAGGTCATGATCCCGGGGTCCTGGGATCAAGCCCCCACGTGGCTGAGTGGTCCGACTACCCTCCCCGTTCAGCAGGGAACCGGCTCCTCCCTCTCCCTCTGCCCTTCCCCAGACTGATGCTTACTCTCTCTCTTGTGCTCTCAGGCTCTCTCTCTCAATAAATAAAATCTTAAAAGAGAGAGAGAGAGACAGAATTATGGCAGTACACTTCTTAAGAAAGTGAAAAGAACTGGAGACCAGTACACAAATAAAGGGTTGTCCCAAAATGAGGAAAGAGGCACTTTCATTGTAGCAGAAGGCTACCGATCTGGGCAGGGTGTTTGGTGGAAAAATAACGTTATCTTCTGATTGTATTCTCAGTGAAATAAGAAGCAAAATCATCCACTAGGAGCAAGGAGCAGAGAAGAGGAGTTGGAAATTTGAGAAGAAAGTAGAGGGGGTGAAAGAGTAATCCCTGAGAGAGAGAAAATGAATCAATAAGGAAATGGGAACTGCGGTCGACTGAATGGCAAAGACTGCCCAAAGGGCCACTTGACACAAACAGTCATGAAATTTAAAAGAGATCAATTAGAGTAGTTAGATGTTTCTCTCTGGCAATCAACTACAAGCCTGGGAAACACTTACTGACTGTTTACTATGTGCCAAGCACTGTTCGAAGCATTTTACTTTTATTAATACCTTTGAGCCCACAACAACCCCATGAGATAGGTACAGATGAGGAAATGGAGGCCCAGAGCCGTTAGGAAACTTACCCAAGGTCACATAGCTAGTAAACGCTACCCCTACCACACAGTGTAGGTCCAGAGTTCACACAATTAACCACTAAACTATACCACCTTTTTGCAAATAGTTGGGACTAACCAGTGTTGGTTTTCTGCCACTTGCATAAGGCAGAGGGGAGGCAAGGGACCTGAGGGTGTTTGCAAGTAATTAGGCAATGGAACCAATCTGGACGAGGAGGAAATGAGAACAGCAAGTAGAGCAGTGGACATTAAAAATGACACCATCAGGGGAGCCTGCCTTTCTCAGTCAGTAGAGCATGGGACTGCTGATCTTGGGGTCGTGAGTTCGAGTTCCACGTTGGGAGTAGAGCTTGCTTGAAAAATAAATAAATAATAAAAAATTAAATAAATAAAAATGGTGTCACCAATGGATTGGAAGTCCTGGTGTGATTGAAGAATTACCATGGAGGCAGTGAGCTGAATGGGATGTTAGAAATTGACATTTTGAGGGTGGTATTCATAAGGACAAAATCTAAGGTTTGACCAGAAGACTGGGAAGCTAAAGTCAGAAGGAAGGATGAGGAAAAACTGTAAGAGAAAAAGTCAAGGAACTAAAAAAAATCAGGGACTGGATGGCGTTTGCACATGAATCAGGGGTGGTGATGGAAAGGAGTGTGAGCTGGGTGCTACAGTCTTCCCCAACTGAGAAAGACTGACTGGGAGAATGGGCGATTGTTGAATGATGAGAGGATGCATAGAGCCAGACAGCCTTGCTCCTAATTGGGGTTACCAACTCATCCCAGTTTGCCCAGAACTCTCCCAGTTTTAGTACTGGAAATCCTACATCCTGGTCCTCCTCGAGCTGGGGATTCTGAGAGGGGAGGAAGGATGAGGTATTTTGTGGAGGAAGCAATAAAAAAGATAAGAGCTGCTCTGTCTCCAGGTCCTGTGTGATGTGGCTGTTAGGGATTTTAAATCCTACAACTGCCATGTGGTGGTTACTACGGCTATACTCAGCAGCTCGTCTCAGAATGTGAGATGTGAGCTTTGTTCAAATGATCTGCTTTTTTTGAGACAAAGGTTTCAAACACATTTTCCTCCCATTTTGTCTGACTTGTTCCCTTAAGGATAGCGATGTTTCCAGTTTCATTAAACCTAATATGCTCTAAAAGCTATAGCTAATTGTCTATGATCAATAAGTGTTGTAAGTGCCGGAATGGGCTCAAGGGGGGAATACTGCTCAGTTGAGAAAGTCATAGCCCACAAAAGAGGCTGAGCACTCAGGGAAGGGTTAGTAAGGCACCGTCAGCCTACTTCCATGTGTCTGCAGTGAGCCACAGCTCCGCCAGGGAAGCATCTGCGTGCCCCACTCCGCTGTTTCAAAGGCTTCTGGGCTAAGGTTCAGAGAACCATACTATCTCACAGATAGAAAACACGTTAAAGATACTTCAGAAGTTATTAGAGTCATGGCAACCATCTTTTTGACTGAACCCTTGCATGAATTCTCCACTCAGATTGTGCACTAAATGTAGTTTCTGTGTATTTCCAGTTTTATGTGACAGCAAATGCTCTATGATATTTTCTGATTTGTTTGAGGACCACTCATGGACAAAATGTATGGCATATTAAGTGATTTCAAAATAGCATCTGCACAGAAGAAGGCTGAAAGAATACACTAAATGTTAACTAAACAATAATCCAAAAGCTGCAATGAGACCACCAGGCTGGTGTAAGCTGCCTTCCAGATCTTTCCTACCTTTTAACCATACAAACTCTTCTCTCTCCTTGCTCTTGTCGCCAAATTTCTCAAAAGCAAATTCTATATTTCTTCAACCCTAATTCACTCCTTGGCTTGCAATCTGACTTTGGCTCATATCCTCTTAGAAGGTCACCAGTGATTATACTGGTAGTCATTTCTGAGAAAATCCCAGTTTCCTATACTTGTACTATTTTGAACAAACACAAATAGACTGTGTAAATATGAGCTGATGGTTATACACTTGTTAGTCTCACGCAAAATGATAAATCAGAAAAAAAAATCCTTGAATATACCATTATCCTAAGTTGAGGTTTAAATGTCTCTCTTCAATTCCGGACCCAACTCTCCTTGAAATTTCAGCAGCACTTAAAATCATTTGCTGTCTTTTTCCTAAAATTATCTCACCCCTGTCCTATTTTTAAAATATCTCTTCTCTTATTCACCTATTTTCTTCCTTCTACCTTCAAAATTAGTGCATTACATTCTTTATAATTCTAGAACTTTTAGCAACATGTAACTTTAACTTTTTAAATTCTTTAAAATTCTTTTAAAATTCTCTTTCCCAGAATATTTTTTTCTGAATGTTCCTTCCTCAGTTTTCTTAACTGCTTCTTTTCTTCCTCCAAAGACAGGTAATCCCCAAGAACCTATATATGGACTTCTCCCTGCTTTCTACAAGGTTGATTTTCATTAGCCGTGTTGTCTATTATTGTGATTTCAACTGCTATTTCTAAACAGAATGTAGCCCAAACCAAACGTTTTGAGAATTCTTTCCTGCAGTTCCAGCTTATTGCTGAACATCTCCACCTGGGTCTCCCACAGTTACCTCACCTTCTATCCCAAATCCCATTCATCTCCCTAACCAAAACCAATTCTTCTGATTTCCCTAACTCTGTGAAAGAAGCCACCAACCTCATGGTCACCCAAACTTAAAATCTCTATTCTAACCCATTCTAGTCAGTTAAAAATTTTAACTTATTCTCCCTCACTCTAGGTCTGATAATTAATAATTCTTATTCACCTCTATGATCATAAAACATTCTTCAGTCCCTCTCTGCCTCAGTTTCTCCACCTTCCAGTCCATCTAGAGTATTATTTTCAAACTGATCTTCTGAAACCCGGTGTGAGAACCTCCTTTATTCAGAAAACATTTCAGAGACTCCAACCATATGGCTAAAGAAAGTCAAACCTCCTAACCTGGCCCCCAAGACCCTTCCAGGCTGTGTCTATGTCTCTGATGATACTTATCTTACAACAGAGTCACACCTCTTAGATTCTAAAATCAGAAACAAGAAAATCATGAATAATCGAAATTACCCTGGAAAAGGCCTTCGACAGGCGCTCCACTGGAGACCACGAGCTGGTTCAGCACAGCTGCTTTGTCCTCCAGCTTTGCAGCAGATCCCTGTTTCTTTGGTTGAGCACCAGATGAAGTAGTTGGCTTGCTTTTAGGGTCCATTTTATATGAAAAATGCATATATGCATATCTTTAAAAATTAGAATCACACTCAGCTCAGTGATATGCTTGCACTTGAGAGGCACCCAGAACAGAGACAAACTGAGGGCACCACGGATTCCCATGCTTCCTGTCATGCTCCCTCCAGGCAATCACTGAGAGGAAAGATGCGCAGCACTGCCTGCACTATCTAAATTGTAATTTTTCTCTCTTTGATTTCTAGGATTGTTAGCTTGTTTTGCTAAGGTGATGGAATTCCACTTTTATGTCCTTTTAAAGAAGTTATTTAGATACATGCCTTTACTTCCTCCCCCTGCGATATTTGAAGATAGGAATCATGTCATATTCCTGTTTGCATCTTTACCGCACTTAACAGCGTACTGCGTCACCCTGCAAATTTTTCCCAGCAAATCAAATTTGCTTTGATTTGTTATAAGAGTTAAGTGAATAACAGGGTAGTTTTTAACAGAATATGCCTAATGATAATGTCATTTCCTATTTTATTAAGAGCCCATATCTTTTTCCATGAAGACATATTGACAAAATCTTTTCTATTGCAATTACTTAAAAGCAGCAGCAATTTTTTTCTAAATAAACTAGTCTATTTTACACACAATAATAAAACAGTATCAGTGAACTCCAGCGGAGGGAGTGAAATAGATTGATATATGCTTGCTATCTATATCTGACAACCCAAATACACATATTAAACTATATGTAATTTAAATACATATTCATATATTTAGATTCCAAAATAATAACCTAGAGTTGTTATTTTAAATAACAAGGAAATAACTACTATGTCATCATGATTACATTAAAATCATGAAAAAAAAAAACATAGCATCCCTGCATTAGACTATGTAGTTCGCCAATGTTATTTAAATATATTCTATGAATATAACTACAAACCTTCTAGAAAATCATAATTACACTACCCCCATGTAACCTGAGATTACTACTAGAGCTATTCAAATATTTACCTTGGGGAAGTATAAGATATCCAGAGCTGCTTCTGGGAATCAATCTAAATAAACCACCCTGTGCATTTGGGGGGACATACAAAAATAAATTTTGGACTCGCCGCCACATCCTCTAGATACCTGTATTTGATTCTTCCTGAAATTTAGTGATAGAATCTACCCTGTAGCATCCGAGAGTGCACACTTGGCAGGTTTGAGAAGTCATCTTGAGTTGGGGCAGAGCTACTGGCCATGCCCCCAGAAGCACTAAAGGGAAGCTACGAGGGTGACTCTAAGTGTGTCACACAGCCTTGCTTCCCTGGGCAACAGCTGCGGGACTTTGACAAAGTTCCCGGGAACATTGATCCCCGAGCCAAGGCTGGAGCTTCCTTTGACCGCTAGAGGGCTCCCGGGGATCGTTACTGCAGGCCGCCCTCTAGGGGCGGTGGAAGGAAACAGCCTGGCTGTGTGATGAAGTTTACATGCCAAACACCTACCAGGACTGAATCTTGAGGCTAAAAGAGACATCCAGGTGCACCTGGGTGGCTCAGTCAGTTAAGCGGCTGCCTTCGACTCAGGTCATGATTCCGGGGTCCTGGGATCGCTCGAGCCCCGCATCAGGCTCCCTGCTCAGCGGGAAGCTTCTCCCTCTCCCTGCTGCGACCCCTGCTTGTGCTCTTTCTCTCCCATCAAATAAACAAATAAATAAAACCTTAAAAAAAAACAATAAAAATAAAATAGAGACATCCAATGAATTTGGGGGTAGGCCTTGGGTATTTGGAGCTGGATAAAGGTGCTTCAGGGTCACTGACGCCAGCAATGCTTAGTAGAGAAAGACCTTCCTACCTAGACATTATAGGTTTTTCACCCATGTCCAAAGACGTTACCCTGAAGGAGAAAAGCTATATGTCAGAATTAAGAAAGAATAGAATATATACAGGCTTTGGGATCAGACAGATAGGCCTTCACATTCCAGCTTCCCCATTTACTAGCATGATATCATAAATGTGTAATATATTTAGTCTCTGTTTTAGTCATCTTCAGTTTTCTTACCTAGAAAATGTAAAGTGTTTGGTATACAACAGTGCTTCAAAAATAGGACATAGTTGATGAAAGGAAGGTGTACTTGTTTGGTGACTTTATTTAACTTAATACAATAGGGGAATCTCTGAGACTCTGGGCAGTATCATTCAGTGCTGTCCTAGCTACCTTTAATAAAATCTGCCATTTCCATCAACATCTACCAAGACTCCAATACTAATAAGAGCCAGACCTGGTAAAATGTGAGATGCCACAGGAAAGTCTACTGCTCCTAAAACTGCTGTCTTTTGTACTCTGGATATAGATTTTTAATTGTTGTTATAAAAATCAGAAGGTAGCCTATCTGTCTAACCCCCAACCTGGTAGAGCTGATAGGTCAAAAAGGCATTTTATTTTTTTTTTATTTTTAATGATTTTTTATTATATTATGTTAGTCACCATACAGTACATCCCCGGCTTCCGATGTAAAGCTCGATGCTTCATTAGTTGCATATAACACCCAGTGCACCATGCAATACGTGCCCTCCTTACTACCCAACACCGGTCTATCCCATTCCCCCACTTCCTCCCCTCTGAGGCCCCCAGTCTGTTTCTTATAGTCCATAGTCTCTCATGTTTCATTCCCCCTTCTGATTACCCCCCCTTTCTTTACAAAAAGGCATTTTAATCCGTATGTGAGATATTTTTGGTTCCCCAAAGGGCCAGGAGCCTCTTCCTGAGTGACGGTAGCTAGAATCAGCAGACTGGGAGGAAATGTAGTGAGAGGGGCCAACCTTAACTAAGGTCTGCCACTCTCCTTGCCTGGGATTCAGCCACACACTTAGGCTCCACCTGTTAAACATCTCCACATCAGGCACAGATGACTCTAATCCCATCTCATTCTGCCACCCCGAACTCTTCCCTGTCCCACTTGTTTCTGCATTAGCCCCTTGGACACTTACTTCAGCCTGGATTTAAACTGTCCCACCCCAGCTTAGATTTTAAGCTTAAGACCTCTTTAGACTCAATTTCCCCAGCTCTCATCCCACAAATACCCTACCTGTCTCCAATTATTCCTTTCTCCCTAACCGCTCAAAAGACCAGACAATTAAGGCTGCATTTTTTTTTAATAAGAGATGAGAGCTCAAGTTATTGCCTGAAGACCCTGAACCATCACTAAGATTCTTCATAGATGTAGCCATAGAAATAGGATCAATTGATTGCATTAGTTAATTTCTGTTAGTTAAGATTCCTATTAAGGAAAAACCCAGAAACTACCCGGAAATGACTACTCATCTTCTAATGAAGAATGTAGCTAATGGGAATTAACTAGATACTACTCATTAACTAGTACGGTGGCTTTTGTCTAATCTCTTCGTGCCAGAGTATGTGCTTGGAGTTTTGCACTTGGGTTTTTCCTTTCTTCTTCTTCTTCTTTTTTATTCTTATAATAATGGTGGATTTCCACGGATCTGTTTTTCTCCTCTGGAACTCCCTAATGACCAGGAAGGAGCATATATTTCCAGGATAGTAAAATGGGAAATGAATGGTACAGGAATTAATTAGTGGTCTAAATAGTCCACCCAGATGTTACACTGGATTTTAGAACTTGTTAGACCCCAATGTGACATAATAGATGGACACTGACATTCATCTTAAAGGACTACAGGGTAACTCTTATTTCCTCTATGGTCTCAGTTTAGCATGCTACCCTGTGTGTTCTTATTGATTTGTAAATTAATGAATTCATTGAGGAGGAAAAATGCATGTATTTGACTGGATGTTTGTCAATACTGCTATAAAAAAAAAATGTTCAAATTCTGTACTGGTGCATTCTGTCCTACAAAAACAAGCACTGTGTCTATCCATATGTGACAGAGTCTGCCACACTAGTCAATTACAAAACCTAATCTGAATTACTTTGAATTAAACATCAAAGGTTTGGATGCCAGAAAAGGCAACAACAGATTTTTTTTTCCATATCCATATTACGAAACTGCAACTCTGAAAAATCTTTTTTTAGGGGTTTACTGCTTTCTAGAGTCCCTGTCATCAAGTTTTGACATCAAGTATTTCAGGCACCCAATTTAGAAAACAAACAGCTATTAAATGTCCAAAATGTCTATCGCTATGGATGTTCTAATAACAGAATAATGTTAATGTGCTTCTCTCTGCCTCCTTCTCAAAAAATAGGCAGTCAAGGTGTGTTTATTCACTCTTACAAATATATTTCCCCACTCTGTCAAAAAGAGAAGCATAATTCAGTTGAAGTGCATCAGAACTGTGTTTCCTTATACCATATTATGTGACAAGCTGTAAATAAAATGAACTCTTTATGAATACATTATGCGTGGGATATGTTCCCAGGGTGGCATATAAAGAGTATTTTAATGACATACATTTTTCTAGGTAACCAAAGGCAAGTTGCTATTTCAACAACCCATGGACTGAATATAAAGCAATTTTAAAGTGTTCTAACACAAACTCGGTAGTCCGGCCCCTGAAATATTGATATGTCAACACAGTAGGTTTCAACTAGAAAATTATTCCTTTGGGAAATTATATGGACCACATGAACTTTTTAAAAATGCCTTAAGTATTTAAGGCAATATGAATAGAATTTCTATTTTAATGTTAAATTTCTTTAAATGGTGTCTATCATTGCATACCATTTAGATATAAGCAAGCATATACAATTATTATATTGTTAAGCTATATGAATAATTGGGAAACATAACAGAATCCCAAATTTTATAATTTAGCAGGGAAAGTAACAAACCAAAAACCATGCATAATGTGAAAGTGCTCTCATAATATACTTTATTAAAAAGCTGGATATAAACTTCATATAAGGAATAATCCTGATCTCACAAAAAGAAAAAAATATATATGTTCTTAGAAAAACCTAGAAGAAATCCAACAAAATGCTAACAGTAGATACCTCTTTGGGGATGGATGATTCTTTTTTGTACATTTCTGTATTTTTCTATGTCTTGTAGTAAGTGTTAATTTAACTTTCAGAAATAATAACATTCCTTTATTAAACAAATGTTTGTTGAGCACCTATAGTAGGCCGAACACCTATGCCAGGCACTGTTCTAGGCACTGGGTGCACAGCGGGAAACAGAACTAAGTCTTTGCCCTCATAGAGAATATGTTCTTCAAGCCGTGGGGTGGGGGGTGTGGAGAGGCAGACAGACAATTAACTAAACAGTGTGTAAATAAATAGAATATTAGGTGGTGATATTTGCTAAGGAGTGGGGAAAAGCAGGTTAGGGAGATAGGGAAATACAGGAAATGGGGGAGTGCGGGAAGATATTACTGATGAGTCCACATGGAGGGAGGGTGAGACAGGCAGCAAGTGCAAGAGTGAATCTTGCAGGCATCCAGGAGAGGAGTGAAGGAGGCAGAAGAAACGGCAAGTGGAAGTCTCCAGGGCAGAAGTTCGCATGGCATGCTTGGGAAAGGGTGAGTGCTGGCGCTCTGGGTGAGATGGAGAGTGGTAGGTGATGAACTCAGAGAGGCAGCTCACAATCGAGGCTTAAGACACTGGCTTAAGAAGGCCACTGGAGAGGTTTAAGGAGAGGAGTGCCATGGCCTGACTCTATTGGAAAGGCCACACCCCGACCCTGTGTGGAATAGGCTGGGAGGCAAGTCAGAAATTGTTACAGGGATCCAGAGACAGATGACGGTGGTTTAGTTGATAACAGCATTGGTGGTTTTGGTGGAAATGTTGCAGAAAAATAAAAATCAGGCCAGCGAGAGACCAAGTGACACTCGAAGAAGTAGGAGAACTCAGATTTATTTTACGTGGGGCAGACCCAGAAGAGCTTGCGCTCAAAATTCTGGGCCCCGGGCAATGGGGTTAGAGGGCTTTTATAGGGGACTGCAGGCAGTCAGATTCCAGGGGCTATGCTAACTGCTGGTAAGTGGGTTTAAACTGGGGGAGTGGGGGCTGCCTTAGGCGGGAACAGTAGTGCAGGGAGCCTGTGGCGGGAAGCCTGTTTACAGAAGCAGAAAGGGCCGGTTACCTCTTGCTCCCAGGAGGGCTTCTGGTTATCTCTAGCTTATTGTTAGTAACTTTCCATCTGCTGGGCCTCCTGGCCTGGGCCTGCTCTGGTCAATTTTCCTCTTCAATAACAGCGTTGGAGGTGAGCAGTATTCAGATACCAGAGTGCGCTCTTCAAAAAGGAGGAATGAGTGAGGGATTTGGGAATTGTTCATAATGAAGTTAAATTGTGTTTTGTATAAGTGATAGTTAAATTTTGTGTGTCAGCCGGACTGGGCTAAGGAATGCTCAGATAGCTGGTGAAACATTATTTCTGGGTGTGTTTGGAAGGCTGTCTCCAGAAGAGATTAGCATTTGAATCAGAAGTGAGTCAAGTAGATGGCTCTCATCGATGCCAGTGGGCATCATTCGATCCTTTGAGGGAATGAATAGAATGAAAAGATAGGAAAAAGGTGAATTTGCTATCTCTGCTTGAGCTGGGACATCCATCTTCTCCAGCCCTTGGCCATCAGTGCTCCTGGGTTCTTGAGCCTAGGGACTCCACTGAATTACCCCACTGGCTTTCTGGTTTACCAGCCTGCACAGAGCAGAGGGTAAGACTTCTCAGCCTCCATAACTGTGTGAGTGAATTCCTATAATAAATCTCCTCTTCTATCTATCTATCTATCTATCTATCTATCTATCTATCCATCTATTCTATTCTATTCTATTGGTTCTTTCTCTGGAGAAACCTGGCTAATGCAGCACATTTCCTTCCATGAAAGCTCTAATGTTTAATAACTCAACATCTCCATTTTTCTATTGTCTTAGTGGTCTTAGTTTTAACAGCTTTCTGCAAAAATATATTGGGGTTTCATTTTAGCAGAGAAAGGATTGGTAAAATTTTACCTTAATTATGCAAAGGAAAACTGCCAGGTACAGTTAATTTTTCACACTGTCTATATTCTTGCTAGTTCTTGAAGAATCAGTGTCATGCATCCAGTAAATACAATAGGCAAATTTTTCTAAAATACAATAGAATCATCTTTTAAACATTCCAGGCTTCTAAAGTGAGGCAATGGACTTATTGCATCTTTAAATAAAGTGCCATCACTGTTTTCAGATAGCTAGTTTGAGAGGATAGCCACATGCTGACCCTGAGGAATAGGTTTTATGAGTAGAATGACTTGGGGCACCTGGGTGGCTCAGTCAGTTAAGCATCTGACTCTTGATTTCAGCTCAGGTTATGATGTCACGGTTGTAAGACGGAGCCCTATGTCCAGCTCTGCACTGGGTGTGGAGCTTGCTTGAAACTCTCTCTCTGCCCCTCCCCCGCCCAAAAAAAGAAAATTAAAAATAAAAAAAAAATAGAGTGACTAAAATCACTAGTTCTTCAAAAGATATTGATTCTGAAAATAATTGAGGGAAAAAAAGCACCTGGGTAAAAGTTGGTGTTTTGAATGTCAATTCCAAAATACGGAACACAAGCTTCCAGAAGCTAAGAATTCAGACTTGAAGGCAGACAGCCTTGAGTTTGAGCTCCTGCTCACCCTTTACCAGCCAGGTGACTTTGAGCCAGTTACCTAAGTTCTTGGAACCTCAGTTTTCTCAGCTGTAAAATGTAACAATGTGCATGCCAGTGTATACATGAATGAATTCCTAAAGTCTCCTGAATATCAGAGTCTGTGCCTCTGTTTAACCTGACTTCCCACTCCCACCAAATTTTCTCCTTATGGTCTCCCCAATGTGACAGCTCCCGATTACCATGCCCACGTGACTTCTGAAGCAGAAAATATATACAGGAGGCATGCTTTGGAAGCCGACATTACTTTCATTTCTAGGTCTCCCTGGTGCTGCTACCTTTGGGCTCCAACTTTACAATTTACCTGGTTCATGAACTGTTGTCCTCATTATTAACTACATTTACTGAGTTTCTTCTTTGTGCCAGGTACATTTTGGTAGGCACTTTCATAAACTTATTTCATTTTAACAGACACTTGAGGTGAGAAAGGTTACTTTTCAGGGGGGTAGGCAGAACAGTGGCCCTCCAAAGATGACCATGTTCCCATTCCCAGGCCCTGTGATTATGTTATTTAACGTGCCAAAGGGGACTCTGCAGATGTGATTAAGGTTAAGGGCCCCGAGATGGCGAGATTATCCTGGATTATCCATGGAGCCCAATCCAATCACAGGCATCCTTAAAGGAGGAGAAGCTTCCTGGTGGTTGTCAGAATACCAGTGAGCTGGCAGAGTGTGAAGGGTGTGACCTGAAGACAGAAAAAGAGAGCTGCAAGCCAAGAAATGCAGGTGCCCCCCAGAATCTGGAAAACGTAAGGAAATGGTTTCTGTCCTGGAGCCTCCAGAAGGAAACACAGCCTTGCTGACCTGATGTTAGCCCAGTGAGACTCTTGTGACTTCAGATCTCCAGAACAGTTAGGTAACAAATGTATGTTGTTTTAAGCCACTGATTTTATGGTCATTGGTTACAACAGCAATAAAAATATTGATAAGTATCCCTTCTCATATTATTTTACAACTCTAGAGAAATCAGTTCTTCTGTTCTAACTTTTGCTCAGCTTCATGTTCTGGGTCCCCTCTCCCTTCACTTTATCATCTGCCTTTGTTGGCCCAGGTCTGGCCACCCGTCTTTCTTCTAATGCTCTGTCATACACATTTCAAGCATAGATTACCACCTTTTTTATGTTGAAATCAAAGTGCCAAATCTTTTATCTATCCCTCATTCGGTGGCATGTGTGCAGATATTAAGTGTACAGAAAAAATGTCATCAAGGATTTTAACCAAAATATAAATATATAAGACCTTAACTATGTATACATAATGAACTGAAATCTGATTGATTTGTAAAAGCCTTAATTAAGACCCAAATAAATAGACTAGCTCTACCAGATTTCATACAACACCCTCCCCAAGTTAGGGCTTTGGGCAAAAAATTTGATATGTCTGGCTTTTCCACCTGGGTCTAGGAGATAAGTCAGGTTGGCATTTCACTATGAGAAACCCAAAAAGGAAAGATTCATTCTAGTCTCGGGCCTAAAAACACATTCCCTCATTCCAGATTTACCTGAAAGCCTTGTACTTAGGGAATTACTGGTTTGTAATGAAGCCTTGATTTTCCCAGTACACGAATAAAATAAATTGGATGCTCTATCTGGTCTACGAAGGCATCCTACTGGGTTATAATCATACGTATATATGTCTTTCCTTTAAATAGAACTGTGAGCTACCTGAGTACCTTTTTCAGAGCTGTGTTTTCAGCAGCCAACACAATCCATATCACTATGAGTAGACTCTCAATAAATCTTGAATAAGTAAGTAATTAAATAAAGAAGAGGGCAAATGAGGGAATAGGTCAAGTTTGCTCGGCTGTCTTTGGACCTTCCCTAGCAGTGAGTTTCTTCTATGTGTGGGTACTAGTTTCCTTTTTCAGCTTCCCAATACCCCCATCCTGGTCCTTGGTAATACTCTCATGCAATCCTCTTCACAGTCCCACCTGCCTCCAGCTCAGCTCAATCCTATACTTTCCCACACAGGGGGAATAAGGGATGTAATGTTTGATTTTGAACTGACTCTTACAAGATGGCTTCAACTCTCTGGACCAATCAAATGTTTACAGATGACTCTTTTGCTTTGGGGTGCTTGAAGCTTTATCAGAAGCTCCTGTGCTGGGCCCCTCTAGCTGTAACTTTGGTGAAGGGAACAGTACTTCTTCCCCTGAGCCTTTTTCCCTCAGTCCCTGGTTTTTGGTTTTATCCTCCACGTAGCATCTCTTCCAGGAAATGCTCTTGGACAGGACTTCCAATGGCTCTAGACAGCTGTCTTTGCTATGCGGACCATGCCTAGGTTACAAGGAGCATTCCACCTCTTCCAGAAGGGAATGCACTTGCTTCCCAGGCACAGCAACTTGTATTCATTCTTTCACAGCATGACTCACAGCTGGGTCTCTCCCATACTCAAGATCTCCTGGACGGCAGTAAGATCCCAGGCTCTGGGTGTCTCAAAATCTGGGACACAAATTTGAAGCTCTTGGAGTAGTGTCACTGAGGGCCCCCTTTCTCTAGGCTTGAGATAAAGGTGGTAAAAATCTCCACCCTACCTCCTTGAAAGGAACGTATTGAAAAACATGTGACAGAATTTCCCTCCTAAGAAATCTTTTCTCAAACACTCTCCTTTTTCACTCTCTATCTTTTATGTCAATACAGTGATCAAAGTTCCCCGTTTGCCTGGGACTGTCCCAGTGTTAGTATGGAAAGTCCTGCATCTAAACAAACCCTCAGGCCGTGGCAAAGTGTGACCTATTTCTAGAAGAAAGATCCAAGAGTCATAAAACTGGTTTTTGGTCATACGCTTTCAAAATCTGAATTTTGATGTGTTACTTCATTTAATACGTAGTATCAGTATCATCTTACTGTCTCAGGTTTTCATTTAACATCCCGTTACTTATATGCACATACATACATACATGTATGCCAGATAGAACTGTTGTGATTATGCCCACTTTACAGAAAAGTAAATGGAGGCCTACAGGGTTCAATAACTTGTTCAAAGTCTCCACGGAAATGTGGAAAAACTAGAATTCTTATACATTGCTGCAAGGAATGTAGAATGACACATTTGGAAAATGGTTTGGCAGTTTCTTAAAAAGTTAAATGTACGCTTATCATATGACCCAGCAAGCCCACCTCCAGGATTTACCCAAGGGAAATTAAAATATTTGTCCACACAAAGGTTTGTACGTAAATGTTCAGAGCAGCTTCATTCATAATAACCAAAACTAGAAACAAGCTAATCTTCACTAACAGAATAGATTTTTTAAAAAATTGTGATATACCTATGCAATGGCGTACTGTTCTGCAATCAAAGGAAATAAACTACTGATACATTCAACAACATGGGTGAATCTCAAAAATACCATGCAGCTGAGCAAAAGAAGTCAGGCACCAAGACTACATAAGGTATCATGGAACTCTAGATGAATGTAATTTATACTGAAGGAAAACAGAGAAATTGTTGCCCAGGGCCAAGAGTGGGAGAAGGGAGTTCCCTTGGAAACTGCATGAAGGAATATTTTGTAGCGATGGATACCTAATATATTTTGATTGTGGTGATGGTTTCCCAGTTGTATACATTTGTCAAAACTTAACAAACTGTACGCTTTAAATTATACCTCAGTAAAATTATTTTTAAACTTATGTAACTAAAAAAGAACAAACTGAACCCAAGCTAGCAGAAAGAAAAAATAAAGATTAGAGCAGAGATAAATAAAATAGAGAACAGAAAAACAGTAGAGAAAATCAATGAAACCAAAAGTTAGTTCCTTGAAAAGATCAACACTGACAAACCTTTAGTTAGTCAGACTTAGGAAAAAAGAAGACTCGAATAACTAAAATTAGAAATGAAAGTGGGGACACTACAACTGATTCTACAGAAATTAAGGGGATTATATGAGAGTAATATGAACAATTGTAATTAAACAAATTGTATAACCTAGATGAAATGGACAAATACCTACAAATACAAACTTACCAAGACTGACTCACCAAGAAATAGAAAATCTGAATAGACCTACAGATAGCAAGGCGATTGCATCAGTAATTAAAAATCTCCCAACAAAGAAAAGCCCTGGTCATGATGGCATCACCAGTGAATTCTAACAAATGTTTATTTAAAAACAGTAACACCAATCTTTCTCAAACTTTTATGAAAAATTGAAAAGCAGGGAACACTTTCTAATTCATTCTTTGAGGTTGGCATTACTCTGATATGAGAGCTAGAAAAAGACACTATAAGAAAAGAAAACCACAGATCAATAACCCTTATGAAATTCTCATAGAAATACTAACAAAATTCAGCAAACTGAATTTATAAAAACACTCACAAACTAGGAATAGAAACAAATGATCTCAACATAATAAAATCCATATATGAAAAACATCAGACTTAATGGTAAAAAATTAAAAGCTTTTCCTATAAAATCAGGAACAAGGTAAGGATATCCATTTTTGCCATTTCTATTCAACACGGTATTGGAAATTCTAACTAGCACACTTAGACAAGGAAAAGAAATAAAAATTGGAAAGAGAGAAATAAAATTATCTCTGCAGATGATATGATCTTATCTATAAAACCCCTGAAGTTTTCACAAAAACGCTATTAGAACTTATAAATGAATTCAGTAGGATACAAAGTCAATACACAAATCTCATTGGCATTTCGGTACACTGACAATAAATAATTCAAAAAGGAAATTGCAAAAACAACTCCATTTATAATAGTATCAAAAAGAATAAAATTCTTAGGAATTAACCAAGGAAGTGAAAGACTTGTAAAATGAAAAATACAAAATATTACTGAAAGAAATTAAGAAAAATAAATGGAAAACACATTCCATGTTCATGGATTAGAAGATTTAACGTTGTTAAAATATCAATACTACCCAATGTGATCTACAGATTCAATGCAATCCCTTTCAAAATCTCCATGATGTTTTTTGCAGAAATAGAAAAATCATCCTAAAAGTCATATGGAATCTCAAAAACACTGAATAGCCAAACAATCCTGAAAAAAAAAAATGAAGTTAGAGGAACCATACTTCCTAATTTCAAAGTTATAAACAGTGTGATACCAGCATAAAGACAGATATATAGACCAATAGAATAGAATAGAAAGTCCAGGACAAAGTCTTCACATATTTGGTCAATTGATTATGAAAAGGGGGTCAAAACTATTCAATAGAGAGAGGACAATCTAATTGACAAAGAGTGCTGGGAAAATTGGATATCCACATGCAAAAGAATGAAGTTGTACCCTTACCTAATACCACTTACAGAAATGAACTCAAATGGTTCAATACCTAAAAACTATAACACTCTTTGAAGAAAACATAAAGGAAAAGCTTCATGACACTGGATTTGCCAATGATTTTTATATATGGCAAGAAAGACACAGATGACAACAACAACAACCAAAATAAGAAAAATTGGACTTCATTAAAATTTTTTAAATTATGCATCACAAGATGCTATCAACAGAGTAAAAGGACACCCCACAGACTGAAAGAAAATACTTGTAAATCATATATCTGATAAGGGATTAATATCAAGAATAAATAGAGAACTCCTAAAACTCAACAACAAAAGAAATCAAACAAATCATTCAAAAGTGAGCAAAAAAGGGGGCACCTCAGTGGTGCAGTTAGTTAAGCATCCAACTCTTGGTTTTGGCTCAGATCATGATCTCAGGGTCATGAGATTGAGCCCCACGTTGGGCTCTACACTCTGCATGGAGACTGTAAGTTTCTATCTCCCTCTGCCCCATCCCCCCTCCAAAATAAATAAGTCAATCTTTTAAAACAACAACAACAACAAAAGTGAGCACAGGACTTGGGACTTGAATAGAGATTTCTCCAAAGAAGATATGTAAATGGCCAATAAGCACATGGAAAGATGCTTAACATCACTAATCATTAGAGAAATGCAAATCAAAACTATGAGATACCACTTCACATCTATTAGTATGGCTACTGAAAACAAAACAAAACAAAAATAGGAAATAACAAGTGTTAGTGAGAATGTGGAGAAATTGCAACTTGTTTACGGTTGGTGGGAACGTAAAATGGTTCAGCTACTGTGGAAAAGAGTATGGTAGTTCCCCAAAAAATTAAAAATAGAAATACCATATGATCCAGCAATTCCACTTCTGGGTATGTACCCAAAAGAATTGAAAGCAGGGTCTCGAAGAGATATTTGTACACTCATGTTCATAGCAGCATTATTCACAATAGCTAAAAAGTGGAGGCAACTCAACTGTCCATCAGTGGACGAATGGATAAGCAAAATTTGCAATATACATACAACCAATATCATTCAGCCTTAAAAAGGAAGACAATTCTGTTAAGTCTTTATTTATTTATTTTTTAATTAATTAATTAATTTATTTATTGATGTACATAATCTCTATACCCAACATGGGGCTCAAACTCACAACCCCAAAATCAAGAATCACATCCTTTTCTGAGCTAGCCAGGCACCCCAAAGAAGACAATTCTGACACGTGCCACAACATGGATGAACCTTGAGGAAATTATGCTAAGTGAAATAAGCCAGTCACAAAAAAACAAATACTATATGATTCCACTTACATGAAGTACTTAGAGTAGTCAAAATCAGAGACAGAAAGTAGAATGGTGGTTTCCAGGGGCTGGAGGAAGGGAGAGATAGTAGTTATTTTTTAGTGGGTGAAGAGTTTCAGTTTTATAAGATGAAAAGAGTTAGAGTTCTGGAGATGCATGGTGGTGATGGTATTTAATACTACTAAACTGTACACTTAAAAATGATTAAGATGGTGAATTTTGTTTATTTTTACCACAATAAAAATAATGGAAAAACCAAATGAATGGGAGTGGGGAAAAATGGCTAAAAGAATTTAAGTGGCTTCCTGTGGGTTTTGGAACATGAGAAACAGAGAGAAAAATGAGAAACTTTTTTAAAAATAAGACTTCTAATAATGTTGCCCTTCAAACTGTATGTGTGTGATACTCGAATAAAAAACAAAATTCAATTATTCCTATTTGGTGTGTTTGTTTGTTTGTTTATTGAGAGAGAGCACCAGAGCAGGGTTGGGAGGGGCAGAGGGAGATAGAGACTCTTAAGCAGGCTCCACTCTCAGCCTGGAGCCTGATGTGGGGCTTGATCTCACAACCCTAAGATCATGACCTGAGCTGAAATCAAGAGTAGAATGCTTAACCTACTGAGCCACCCAGGTGCCCTAGAAACTCAATTCCTATTTGAAGCTATCATTTCCTTGGGTGTTGGAAAATTTATTTCAGTGAATCTGATTTTTCATTCATCATCATCTTTCATTTTCCCTTCCCCAGGGTTCTTACTAAGAGAAGTTACTGCCATGACACTGTCCCTTAATCCTATGTGGGCCCTATCAGTGTAGGGACTCTGCTATTTCATGTCATGTATAAGAACATAGAAAATATTTTTGCTGATTTTGTACCATGCTATGGAACACACAGGCATATCTGCCTAGATATATAGACGCTCTTTTTTCTTTGAGGTCTTGATACCCCTTGGAATTCTGCCATGTTAAACTAAAAGCATAGGACCCATCTACTCAGAACACACCGTTACTTCCGATTTTTGTATGTCTTCTTGGTTTCCACCCTTCTTAACCCAGGTAATAATTTCTAATGGGAGGAATATAACCCTCTCTCCATTTTATACTTCATTTTCTTTCTTGTTGTTGGAGACATCTAGAATAATCTCCTTAATAGGGATGAACTTTTGAAACTCAAAACCTAGGAGCATTTTTTTCTGCGTTTCTCCATGCCACATCCTTTGCCTGAGGCAAAGAATATAAAACTAACCACCATCTACTTGAATTAAAGTGAAGGTAAAGGGAAAAATACTGGGGGAAACTGGTTGACATAAAAATATAAAAAGAATTAAAGAAAGGGAGACATGATCAGATTGTCATTTAAAAGATCTTTAATTTCTCTGGCTCCTATTAGGACAAGATATTGGAGATATCCAGGAAAAAGTGAAAAGAAACCAGCTTGGAAATTATTGCAGTAGTAAAAATGAGAATGGCTATAAAATGGAAAGAAATGAATGAATTAAAGATACAAAGCCTGCCACTCTTACCTACTGGGCTACATTGCCTCCCAATGAATGGCTCTGATAAACTCACTGGCCTAAGGCTTAATGCCTTATTAGATTATTAGATTCTGCAAACCCAGGGCATCAGCATTTTAACAAAGGAATTTTCCTTAATAGAGTAGGGGAAATGATTGGGGGAGAGCTGAGGTTATATTTATTCCTTACACCTCACTCAGAAGGAAACTAAACCTTAGATAGTTAAAATACTTGCTCAGGGTCCCAAGCTAGAAAATGGTGGTGCTGGGATTTTAATGCCTAATAAAAATATTTCAATGATGCCCTTTGCATATGCGCAACTGACAGGCTGGAGTTGATATTTTTGGAATGGAAACTTAACCTATGTGCCTGATTCATAGCATTCTTCCACTGATAAACTATAAACAAGGGTAATAAAATACAGGCATCATGACACCCATGCCAAAGCCATACTCCTGGGTCTGGCGGCCATACAAAAGTCTCAAGTAAGAAATTAATCATGCACCATCTTAGAGACATTTAATGAAGTGATACACTGTTTATTTATCAACTGGAGACCCAGAGCTAAGGTATCACCTTTTAGCCTCCTGCTGGATATCAGCCAGATCAACCTAAGAATAAAAAGGCATTGGCCATAGTGGTGGATTTCTTGGCCTTTGGAGAGCATGGTATTTGAGGCTGAGTCATGGAGAGCCCTTGGAGTGTGTAGCCAACCGCGCTGGGGAGGAGGGGCCTCCAGCATCAAGAGTGAAAGGGTCAACAGTCTGCAAAAGCCTCCTAACTAGGTATGTAAGCGTCTCCTCATTATACTAACAAGTAAAATAAGCCATGGAGTGGTCCAAGACCTTGCCCAAGGTCAAGCAGTTAAAGAACAACAGAGAATGACTTGTATACAAATTAGTGGAACTCCAAGGCCCATGTGTGCTCCTTGGTACCCCTGCTGAATCACTGTGCTTATCTCTACTCCAGGTCAGGTTCACCTCATCACTGCCAACCCACTGGCCTAAAACTCCAAACAACTCAGAAATGGCCATTGTACAAACCCAGGTACTGAATTTCACGATTGTTCGTGAGGCACACTCCATCTCAGGAAAGAAGAAAAGAAACCAAATGATGGCACAGTCCTCTTTTGACCAAGACAGCAGGCGGAGCTCATTCCTACCAGCAGACGTGGCCAGACAAGGCAGAAGAAGAGAAGGCGGGGGTGGGGGTGGGGGACCTGGGAGGCTCAGTTGGTTGATTTCAGCTCAGGTCATGATCTCAGGGTCAAGAAATCGAGCCCTGTGTGGGGCTCCACACTCAGCAGGGAGTCTGCTTAAGACTCTCTCTCTCCCTCTGCCCCCCACCCCTGCTCATGTGCATGCACACTCTCTCTCTTTCTCTGTCTCTAACAAATAAAACAAATCTTTTAAAAACAAGAAGAAGAAGAGAGGGTAAGAGATGGGAGGGAGACTGAAAGTTAGAAAGGAGTTTGGGAACTAATAGTCCATGTTATCTATCCTGATCTTTTCACTCTGCTTGCCTCTTTTCTCAAACCCAGCGTCTTAGCTCAGGCCGCTATTAACAAACTACCATAGACTGGGTGGATTAAACAACAGACATTTACTCTCATGATTCTGGAGGCTGGAAATGCAAGATCCATGGTCAAGTTCTTAGTGAAGGCCCTCTTCACATGGCCTTTCCTTGGTATGTGAACACAGAAGGAGATCTCATGTGTCCTCCTCTTTTTATAAGAAAACTAATCTTATCATGGGGACTTTACTTACATGGCCCATCTAAACCTAAACCTCCCAAAGGCCCTACTCCCAAATACCATTGGAAATGAGGGCTTCAACCTATAAATTTGCAGGAGGGAGTATAACACAAATATTTAGTCCACAGCACCCAGTCAATATTACTATCACAAGTTCAAAGAAGTAACAATAACTGAACTCTATGGCTGATCTTGAGCATTTGCTTTTAAATTACCACGCAGCTTGAAATACGAACACCTGTAAAATTGATTTACTTTTAGGTCAACCAGTGAACTAACACCTCTTGCCCAAAATAACTGAATTATATTAATTATACCAACAACTTCAGTTAAAGTACATGATTGCAAATTTTCAAGTGCCAAGTTCCATAAGATTGAAGCATAAATAGTTCTAATTACCTTTAATGCAGAGTGTAATGCTGTTTATGGGCAACAAAAAAGATTTTTTTAAAAAGACAAAATGTTAGTGTTTATCTACATGGTGGGAAAATGGGTAACTATTTCCTACTTCCCCCTTTCACTTCTTTGTCTGATCCAAATTTACTAAAATATGCATTTCTCACTTTTATAGTTAAAAGAAAAATTACCAGACTTCTGACTTTTTTTTAGAGAGATGGAGAAAGAGAGAGAGAGAGAAAAGGCAGAGAGAGAGAGAGAAGCTCAAGCAGGCTCCATGCCAGCACAGAGCCTGGGGCAGGGCTCCACCTCATAACCCCAAAATCATGACCTGAGCCGAAATCAAGAGTCGGACAGTCAACCAACTGAGCCCCACAGGTGCCCCCAGACTGCTGGGTTTTAATGCTACTTCTGGTAGCAGCACATGAAATATTCTTCCCTCACCAAAATAATAAATAATGACAATACTGAGAAAAGATGAAGGTACCACACTGGAAATTGGGCTTGAGATCCAAGCATGATGCAAGGCCGTCTCCTACTCATCAACCTCCTGGCCCATTAGATTGACCTGTACAAGTATTCTGAAGTCGCACTCTCTGAACGTAGGTGTTTCCTGGGGGACTCTAAACTCCTAAGCAAAATTGTGATGGAAGGAAGTCAGTTAAACACAACAGCAAGCCTTCCAGAAAAAAAAAAACAAAAACAAAAACAAAAACCCACAACAGTAAAAGGTTACTAGCATTGAAGTCAAAATAGAAATCATCTGTCTTATTTAAGAAAAGGAAAAGTCACTGATATTGATTACTTTTCAGTCCATTAAAAGAATAATTAGAAAAATGTAACAATGCCACCAAAATTAAAAAACATGGAGTCTAGAACATCATGAGCATGACAATGAATGGAATATAATAATCCATGTAAAGAAAAAGAAAATAGATACCTGAGTGCTAATGGCATCTATATTCATTTAGATATTGTCTCTGCCTTATTATTTCATAGATAAACTTTTATATATTTGTTCTTCCCATAAATAATTTTAATGCTCCTTATATTCACACAATATGACAAAAAAGGGGTTAGGACAAAATTTTTAATCTAGTAAAATAAATCTCCTAATTTTCTTTATTTCTAATGACAAAATTAATTGATGTTCAAATTGTTTTGGATTATCTTCCACTTCTCAAAAACATCATTGTCAGTTATGTCAAAAGGTAAAAGGCAACCCTTTGGCAAAGTTAGAAATGTGCATATAACATAATTATCATTTTTGATGTCAGGGAATACAAATGATTATTTTATGTATTCTTTCTGGTAACTTGAAACTTTGGAGATTTGCTAAGTTAAATTAAATCGTAGCAATTTAGGGGCGCCTGGGTGACACAGCGGTTAAGCGTCTGCCTTCGGCTCAGGGTGTGATCCCGGCATTATGGGATCGAGCCCCACGTCAGGCTCCTCTGCTATGAGCCTGCTTCTTCCTCTCCCACTCCCCCTGCTTGTGTTCCCTCTCTCGCTGGTTGTCTCTATCTCTGTCAAATAAATAAATAAAATCTTAAAAAAAACCCAGATTGGATAATCTGAGTATTTTTAAATTAAGATATATTAATAAGAAGTTAAGAAAGATAATATCTCACCAAGCTCCTCTTCATATGATTTTTCATCTAAGACACACACACACATACACACACACACACACATATATAACATTGGGAAACTGTAAAAAAAAATCTCCTCCCAACCCAAAAATCTCACAAAGGTACTAAAAAAAAAAAAAACCCAAACTTTTTATATTGTATAAGCATTAAAGCAGAATGTGATGTCCACCATAGGCAATGCACTAAAAAATTGAGGAGAAAGGAATCTCATCTTATACAGCCAAGCTGACTCAATTCCTTACATACACACTCACAAGATAAACAATAACTAGTCTTCAAGTAAGAGTACTTTACAGCACCATTTGTCACACAACATACTTCTCAATTTACCTGGTAATTGGGGTGGCCACCTGGGCTAAAAAACTCCCTTTATCCAGAAGAGAAACAAACTTCTCAGAGCTTTATGGCAGGAGGTAGTTCGCGATGTGGAGCAAAGCACCCACCAGAGGTAGACTCCTACCTTCCTGAGGGGGTGAAGGGAAGGGCGTTACCTCTCTTGAGGCCTGCATTCAAAGAGGTGGTTTCCGGGTCCAGGAGAAAGAAGCTCCTGGGTCCTAAAGCTGACAAAAGTCCTATCTAGTCTTCAAAAGATTTTATATACATTTCAAAGAAAGGAGGAAGTACTTACAAGTTTTCTAAAATAAATGTTCCAAATAAAAGGAGAATTCTCTTCCCTTATTTTCAACAAACTCTGCTTATTTTTATTTTTATTTGTCTCTATAATAACTATGTGTAAAAACTATATACATATGTGTGTGTGCATATACAGCTATATACAAACTGTTTTATGCACATCTATGTATATACACATACAGTATATTAACCACATACAATAAAAATTGATGGCAGAAAGACTAGATGGTAAATGATGGTAACAAAAGAGACTAGATGGTAAAAATTCACCAAAAAGTTAACATCAGTTATGTCTGCATCATAATTTTTATTTCCTTCCTCTGCTTTACGTGATTTTATCACAACATATATTCTTTTATTTTAGTTGGAATTAAAAGAAAACACATAGGTTGTTTTGAAAATATTAAAAAATATTTCCCAAGAATTCTCTGCAAAAACTTCATCTGTGAGAAAACAAACTGCCATTTTTTTTTAATTAAAAATAATGCGAGGCTTTCAATGCAGCTATTTGTCATGCTTTGTGTGATTGGTTTCAAAGCAGTTTATTGGTCAGTAAGGCCGAGGCCAGCGGCGAGGTTCTCTGAACTCAGTTTTCATATGCCTGGCAGTGTTCACGTACGGGCCAAGGAGAAAAGCTGTTTGTTCTTTAGCATGACGAGTGCAGACAGCCAGACAGGTTCAGCGGCTGAGTCAATGAGCAATAAACGTAATGTTTCATAGCAACAGTGATTCAAGGAACGGTAGCTGGGCTATTTTCAGAGAGCTTCTCTCGTCTGAGATAGAAGACCTTACGACTGCCTCTCTCCCTTAGGAATTCTTTGCTCACAAGAGAAATGGACTTCTTTCTTGGATGCATCTCAACCCTCGCAAGCGGGAGCACAGCTCAAATATTTCCAAAAAGCTTCTCAGCCTCCGTGAAAATAAATTGCTATCTGGATTGTCTCACCAGATCACCGAACAGATGGTAAACCATCTGAAGCCAAAAATAAAAACCTTCTGGCCTCAGGTCGACAATTACACCAAAAAAGGAATAAAGCATGGAAATCAGAGAGTGCAAGAGAAGTGTAGGTTGAAGTCTCTGCAAACCTGAGTGCTTGGGACACCAAAAGCCTCAAGGCAGGGAGCCCTGGGAAACCTGGGTTCTCTAAAGCATAGTACAACATGCAGAAACACATATAGGTCTGGAAGTCAGGCAGAACTGACCTCAAATCTCTGCTTAGCTACTTACTAGTCCTATGACCTTGGACAAGTTACTCTTATTGACTTTGCTTCCTCATCTGAAAAATGGGAACATCAATGTTTTCATTAAAAAGTTGCTGTAAAGATTGAAAATATATCAAATTCCTGGCAAAATTTAGGCACTCAATAATTGGTAGCTATATAATAACCCTACAGAACCACTGCGACATGAATGGACATCGAGAAGATTTGATTTGGTTGGGAATTAGCCTACATCTGCAATTTTTAGACTTAACCCAAAGTGATCTCTCTTTTGCCTATTTCTTCAACATTTTTATCCATATTATGCCTTGAAGCTATTGTATTCACCTTGTATTCTTAAATTTATTATTTCCCACACTAGAGTTGAGCTCTTTGAAAACAGCAACCACTGAATTTATGATGGATTAATGTTTTATGCTTCAGGCAAATTTATCTACCTTATGATAGGAACCGATACCAGGGAGGGAAAATTGTGTTTTCAAAAAAGAGCCAGGAAAAAAGTACCCATATATATTGTCTTTATATCTGTGCTTACAACTAACCATTCTCTGAAGAATGCAAAGCAAAAATAATAATTTAATTCAATGGTTCGTGAAATTTTTGCTTATATTTGTCCCATTAAGCACATCAAGTGCTTTAAAGAGCTGCAATGTAAACACAGTATATGGATGAGAAGAATGCATGCAAACAACATTACATAGATTTGTTTTGAAAGAAAGGGCAAAGATATTCACTTAGTCCAATTTAAAAATAAGTTAGTCCTCCCTTCTTCCTTTCACCCCCTCCTTTCCTCCCTCCTCCCCTCCCTTTCTGGGTAGTTGAGTGCTAAAGCCACAGGGTAGGGCCAAGCAAGGCAATCTTCAATTTGCCCTTCCATCTGCATGCTCCACTGCTCCCTTTCATGAACTATGCTCCAGCTAAATGAAAGCACTTGCTCTCTCCACGTCTGTACTTCTGTTCACCCTGATGACGCTTCTGCCTGGTGCATCCATGCTTCGCTCCCAGCCTCCTTCCCTACCACCCCTGCCCAATCTTTGAACCCGTCCCATGCGCCCTGCGAGGCATAAAATCTCCAGGGCGACCACCACCACAAGCTAACATTTTCCACCTCATAACTTTTTTCAGAACTTTCTGGGTCTCTCTCATGGCCTGTCACTTTCTCCGTTGCATTATTATGATTTGAGAGTATATCCTACCATCGCAACTGGATTGTGAACTCATTCAGAACACAAAGGGGAAAATTTCCATCTGATGAATCTTGTGATTCCCTAAAGCATATAGTGCAGTATCTATAACACACTACCAAACATTCAATCAGAATCTGTTGATGATTTATTAGGAGACAAAAAGGAGAAAGGCCATATTAGATAACAAGAACAAAGAAATGAGGATGGAAATTAGTAACATTCACTCACTGATTCAACATGCACTGAGTTCCGGCTATGTGTCAGGTGCAGTGAAGAAAGAAAGACTAAGAGACAGAAATAGTTAGTGGAAGACAAAGATAGACCATGGTGACATAAACCATATGGCTCCATGGAAATCTCCAAAGGTCAGCCTAAGAATAGGGATTTCAGATCAGAGTTGATAAGAAGACAGTATAATGATTTATAATTATTTATGATTCATCATATTATTAGTGAATTAGTATTTATAATGACTCAGTAATTGTTTACAATGCCTCTTAAATAGACACTATTTCATTTAACCATTACAATAATTCTGTGATATTTGCAGACGAAGAAACAAGTTTAAAGAGATTAAGAAACCTGCCCAAGATTAATACCAAGGTCAATAAGGTTAGTACTTGCTGCAGTTGTACAAGGCAGGGCTAGGATATAAATCCAGGGCAGTGTGGCTCAGAGCATTTCCACGCCATGCTCTCTACCTACCATCCTTTGGTGGAGAAAAGCCTGGATAAAGAGGGTAATTGTCAGAAAATTCCTATGACAGCAGCCTATTGGATTAAGAAGTTTGAAAGGAGCCAAAGAGGACATACTGAGGATATGCCCAGTGATTCCCTACCTTCATCCACTAAGCTAGGTTCTCAAAAGTTTCCAGAAAATAACCCTAATCAAATTCTAATCCAAATATGTAGAAGACGTGAGACATCAGAAATGCACAGGTAGTATAAAGGCTTTAATACAAACACTTGTGTTTGTTTTTTCCAGAAAAGGTACCTAAGTAATTGGCATTATTTGGGGTGAAAAAAATCATCATCTTACCAGAATAAGGGACATTCCCAAAGACAGATGGTCTTGACTCTTCAAAATGTCAATAGTATGAAAGATAAAACAAAGGCCTGGAAACTAGATTAAAAAACTTCAAGAGACAAAGACAACTAAATAATGTATGTGACCTTTGCCTGTGTCCTGGATTTCTTTTTAGGGGGCCGTAAGGAACATTATTGGTACAGCTGAGGAAATTTGAGAGAGAGAGAGCAAGCACAAGTTTGGGGCAGGGAGAAGCAGAGGAGATGGAGAGAGAGAAACTTAAGCAGACTCTGAGCAGAACGCAGAGCCCAATGTGGGCCTCGATCTCACGACCCTGAGATCATGACCTGAGCAGAAGCCAAGAGTCAGACACTTTAACCAACTGAGCCACCCAGGTGCCCCACTGCAACTTGTTTTTAAATGATTCCGCAAAACAAACAATCACATATGTGTATATGACGTGAAAGAGAAAATGTATAAAGTAGCAGTGTTAACAATGGTGCACCTAGGTGACGTCCAGCAGGTGTTCACCTTTTTAACTTTGCAATATTTCAAAGCAAAAAGTTAGAGAAAACACGTCCTCATCCTAGAAGAGTGGGGAGCATTTACAGATCTGTATGAGTAACTTTTAAAATACAGACAGACTAACACTAACAGAAATATCTATTTGCTAAATTATCATCCACTGGAAAGTTCTTGTAAACGGTATGGAAATATTGAATACCATCACTGGCTCTCATAAATCTCGAGGTAAATTGTGTCCTTTAACATTTGTGTGAACTTTCAAAGCAGAAGCAAGCCTTGGCTAAAATTTCAAACTGAAATATTAGGAAACTAAACAGTGAATGTTCAAAGCACTCTAACAGTTTCCTGTAATAATGGGAGAGCTTTGAAAGGCTTAACCATAATATTCCTGTGGCTTTTTACAAGGATTAAAGTTTAAAAAAAATTTTTTTTTTAGTAATCTCTGCAATGGTGGAGTGAGGGGGGTAATATGTATAAAAATCATTAAGCAGAAAATCTTCAAGAATTACAGTCTTCAGAAATTCATTTCTGTTATTTTCTCCCTACAGCTCTTCTGCACAAGAAAGGACTGAGGTGGTGCCAAGAATTTTTTACTATAAAACATTATAATGCCAGGGTGCCTCACACACCCAGGCAACATCTGGCACACCCAGAAAAGAGGACTGCAATTAGTGAAGGGCCCGCGAAAGATATAAGACTCACTTAAGAGTTAAATCATGATTTCTTTTAATGATGATGAACTCAGTTCAGACACGGGAAAACACAATTTAGGATCTTTATTCCTTAAATGCTATGAACAGTGGAAAGAACACAAAACCTATTTTTTCCTCACACTCAAATTTTCAAAATCCTTATTGAATTTCTACTTCGTTGTGTGACTTCAAAATTTGTCTGAAAGCTGGCTTTTCTCCATTACTGTATTTGATATTATAATACTTTCTATAGATCTTCACATGATAGAAACATTTTCCAAGATGTTTAAATAAATGACATTTCTGTGAAGTGGCTGCTTAAATCAGAGTGACTTGACAGTCCTTCAAAATGTAATTTATAAAGTGCTAAACAAATGCTAGATCTTTTTAGGGAGGAAAAAAAAGTTTATTTAATCACATGCCCTTTCAATTTGTGTTGCTTTTTTTTTTTTTAAGATTTTATTTATTTATTTGAGAGAGAGAGAGATAGCGAGAGAGAGAGAGAGCCCAAGCAGGGGGGAGAGGAAGAAGCAGGCTCCCACTGATCCAGAAGCCCGACATGGGGCTCGTTCCCAGGACCCTGGGACCATGACCTGAGCCAAAGGCAGATGCTTAACCAACTGAGCCACCCAAGCAACTCTTGTATTGCTTTTTGACCATGTCTCATAGTCATCGCCACTATGCTGGGGTTTCAAAACCTAAACATTGTCAAGCATTAACTTAAAATCTATCACACACAGCTCACTGAACTAGGAAAATAGACCATGACCACAGAGTCACAGTTTTTCCCATTTATCACAGCAAAGGCTCCTTGGTCCCTTATGAATGGTGCATTATCCAAGAAATCTTAATCGCGAATTTTCTTATAAAATTCTATCCTAATACACGTACTGTTTCAAGAAAAACATTTCTATATGACAAAAAGATCACTAAGCCATAGGACAAACAGTCCCATTTTTGGGGGAATGATTATTCAAGATGGTAATATCCTATTCTTCAAAATCACAGAAATTCGGTTTCATCTGGTTGTCTTCCTTCTCTGGTCATCATTGGTGCTGTCCACAAAATATTTGGGAACCTGATAGGATGTCCCTCTGGGCCTACATGAAGTCACATTGACCACGCGACTTGCTTTGGCCAGTGAAATATGAGCATAAGTGCCAGGCAGATATTTTAAGACCCAGCGCTTAATAATAAAGAATGCAGGGCTCTCCTTCCATTTGCCACAATGACCAGCAACAAAAGAGGACACTGCAGAGTAGAACCCTCAAGTTACCCATGATGGGCATGCCACATTAAATAAACCGTATAGTAATTTTAAGCCACTAAGGTTTGGCTGTTTATTAGACACCACAGCATAACCAAGCTTATCGTGAATAGTACACCTCCCGCATTTTATTAAACATGACTGTCAGGCTCTTGAAGTTTCAAAGAAAAGAGAGATAAGCTCTGGTTACATGGCTGATGGGTATTTGTTATAATAGTGTATACAGAAAGAAGTAAGGAGTTAGAGAAAACAGTCCTGGTTGCCCCAGACCAAGCCTTATGGATACGGGATACAAAGCAGTGCCTGGTTTCCTATGGTCCTCTTGGCAGGGTCACCTGCTGACTGATAGTCAGGTGCTCTCACATCATAGGGACTCACTTACCTTCTATCCGTCTTCTTCTACAGCCCCTGCAAAAACTGTCAATTTGTAAGGCTTTGGGGGCACCTCAGTGGCTCAGTTGGTTAAGCGGTTAAGCGGCTGCCTTCAGCTGTAAGGTCATGATCCCAGAGTCCTGGGATGGAGTCCCACATCGGGCTTCCTGCTCAGTGGGGAGTCCGCTTCTCCCCTCTACCCCTCCCCCCTGCTTGTGATCTTTCTCTCTCTCTCAAATAAATAAATAAAATTAAAAAAAATAAGTTTATAAGGCTTTTGTAACAATGACAGTGAGTCCACTGTTGACCTAGCATTTAGGGATATTTCAAACTGCTTGGTCAGGTCCATCACAGTGTGCCTCCACCCACCCACCCACAAGAAGTACATCTCCTGAGTTCTGAAGGCCTAACAATTGTCCAAGATCCTTGAACCTCTATTTGACTTCAAGCCACAGGAAAGTGAGGGGCCTGCCCTTGAGGACAGCTTGCCTGGAATCTCTTCTATTTTATTATCTATTCCTTGTGGTCCAGCTTCTCCCTCTCAGTTAGAGAAATCCACTTTCCTACATGTCCCCCTATCCTTCCAGTCACCCTCTTGCACCCTCTCTTCCCCACTTCTTAGTTATTTTATTCAGAGCAGTGAAAAGTGATTCTTTGTGCAAGCATGGAAACTTTGGTTTCAAACTTGGTGAGCAGTTTCTTAAATCTTTGTTTCTGCTTCTGGTGTGGAGTAAGGTGTCTTCAAGACACCAGGAAAGAAGGGCTAGAAAGAAAACAATGGATAAGTTGGGATATAATGCTTCAAATTTCCATTCAAATACCCTAAGAATGAAAATCTGATTAAGGTCCCACTGACTAGTCAGTAGCTATATAGGCACACTACACTCCATGGTAAGCCTGCCCATGTTTGACTCCAGGTCAGACTTTGATCCTTGGGCTTATCACTTGAAGTCAGAGTGCCAGGGTCACCTGAAACAAAGTAAGGCATTCTATATATAGGGTTGGCCATAGCCACTATTGTCAAAAAAAGCAGTAGCTTTCCTCAGAAGATGCTTGTAGAGAAGCCAGCCAGCCCACCCTGGATTTTGTTCAATGTTACCAGCCAAAACCTCATTTAAAAAACGCAATTATTTCATCTCTATGTAGAACTCAAATTTTCATCTCATTGAATTGAAAATCCACTGCCCCTTGCTCAGTAGGGTTTCCCTGCCTAATTCATAACGGGCATTGCAGTGGTAAGAGAGAACTCTTTATACTCAACCAAGGAAGGAGAGTGACAATATATCCAAGCAAATAGAAGCAGAAAGAAAATGTATAGTGATACAATTCATCAACATGATATATTCACATGCCCTTTACAGTTTATAAGGTACTTGTGCATATTTTACCAAAAATACTAATCCTATGATTAGAGATTTTCCTTGCTTAGTCTATTGCTAATTGTATGAGTCTTCCTCTATCTGTAAACTGGAAATAATAACAGGATCTAGATTTCATATTTGGTGTGAAGGTTAAATAAAATAGGTAATATGAAAATTATACAGTAATATACTTTATAAAATCATCCATTTTGATAATCATTCAGACCAATAACCACTGATCAAGGATTTTTTTATGTGCCAGACAATATGCTGTGTGCTGGGAATATAAAAATAAATAACACATAACTCCTATGCTCAAAAAGCTTGTAGAGTCATAGATAAGAGAAACATGGGGAAAATGATTTCAGTAAAATATATCATGTTTATGATAAAAGTATGCATATGGTCTGAGGGTGCATAGATGAGGCCATTAGTCTAATCTTGAGGTGCAAGAACACATCTTTAAGAATGAAGGCTTAGCCTATCTACCCCATCTAGCCCATCTGAGCTTCTCATGGGAGACAAGGAGTCAGAGGTGTCGGAGGCCAGCCCAAGAGAGGGGAAGCTCCTCAAGCTTACACCAACTATTTAGCTCCATGGAAGAAAGAACATCCCAAGAATGTGGACTGGGTCCTCTTACTACAGACTCAAAGAAGCAAGAAAGTCAGGTCATGTTCATTTATTCTTTTAACTCAGCACAAGGAAGCTTCTGCCCATTAGCACAGGAATATTAAATCATCTCAAAAATGCCTGACACTCTTCCTCAAAAATAATTGAATGGTTTTAGGGGTGGGGCATCTCTGAGGTATTCTTGGCCTATAACCAACATTTCTTAAGGGATCAAACAGAAAAATTCCAAACAACCAACTTTGAAATGTTAGAACTTTTATATACAAAAATATACAGACAAAAGAATTATGTACATATACTCAAAACACTAAAACAGAGATGTCAAGTGGATAAATGAAGCAATTTATCTTTTTTCAAGATTAAATCACAGACAGAGTATTCATGCCTATACACTTCCTCTGAGCATATTAAAGATGATTTTTCTTTCTGGCAGCTTTTCATATATTTTTTTATATACATTACTCACCCCACCGCCTTCTTACTTTGCCTTCTTACTTTGGTACTGCTGAACCATTAAAACATCCTCAATGATAGAATTTGTATTACTTACTATTATGATGTTATAGAGATCCATGAACATGGAGTATCTTTGTGTTTATTTGTGTCTTCAATTTTTTTTTTAATCTATGTCTTATAATTCTCAGTGTGCAGGGTTGGGAGTTTGCTCCCTTTCCCAGGCAGGGCCATAGCCAGCACTGTTTCTATCAAGCTTCTAATACATCTGAACTGCTGGATTTCCCTTGGAAAACTGTATTACAGTACCCTCAAAAACCCAAATGCCAGCATTCTATTTAAAAGCAAAACTCTACTACCACATCCTTCATCACTTGGGAATTTTGAGATGTGCTATCTTCCCTTGAAATATGAAGTAGTTAATTAAGACAGGTGTCCACGCTGTAAGTATTTTGCATTTTTGTCTATGTATGCTAAATTGTTTGGATTCAGTAAGTTTGGGGCTTACCAGCTCAGTGTTTGATAGTGAATGATAGAGGAGAAATCAACGTTATGTCATTCTATTAGGACTCTTGCAAGTCCTAGTGCTAAAATCCAATCTCAAACTAAGTCGAACAAAATAGAGATTTCATTAGCTTACATAAATGAAAGTTCGTAGGCATCTAGCTTCAAGCATAGCAGGATCCAGGTGCCCATACATGGCGCTCACTCTGCTATCTTGGACAGCTCTAGGCTTGATGAATATCTGCAGCCCCCAAGCCCCACATCATGCTATCTTTGCAACCTCCCACAGGCAGAAAGTTACCAGGGACAACTCTTCCCAAACTTAGTTCTTTGACCCAGGGTCTGAGTGTTCTAATTGGTCAGGTCTGGAGCATATGTCCTCTCCTGCATCTGGAAGATAAAGTCTTCCACGCTCAACTCATATGGAATGGGTTATCTTCAAGAATGGATGGGATTTGTAAACAGGTATGATAAGAGATGCTGGGCAGATAAATCACAGATCTTTTTTACAGTTTTCAAGAAGATTACAATGTTCTCAAAGACGTATCCACAAGACACTATAAACCATGAAATTAAAATATACTCAAGTGCCCACATGTAGAAGGCAAATGGCACTCGTGCCACTGAAAATCAGACAACTTTCTTGGAGAGAGTTATCATGAAAAACATGCAGAAGCAGTGAGGTTACAACAGTCTTGCACCCCTCCTGGCTTTTCATACTATACACTGCCAAATCGAACTTTCTAAAGTAATGCTGAAGGACCTTTGTTAGCTCCTCAATACTTACATCATAAGGCACAGGCATCTTAGTCTGAAGATAACCAGACATCATTCTATTCCAATTCAGTCAATACATACAGCTTGGGACCTTGAATGACCTATTTATCTCTTTAAGCCTTGGTTTACTCATTTGTAAAAATAAAATATAATGCCTACTTCGGTGGACGTTGGAGAACTAAGTGAGCCTATCACAGTACCTGGCACGTACTAGGCGCTCAACAAGTGGAGGAGGTATTTATGGTTGCTCACATTCCTCCACAGGAACAGCCTGCTATTCTCTTGTTGGATCCTCCCAATACTTTCCTCACCCAGTGGAAGCTTGATAAAGGCAGGGATTCTGGCTGTTTCATTTGCCAAGGGCTCCTCGAGGCTTAGAACTGTTCCCATAACATAGTCAGTGCTCAATAGGCATTTGTTGAATGAATAAATGAATGGCCTACCTTATCTCCCCCCTCCAGTAGTTAACTCCTTGAGGAGATGATTCCTGTTCAATTTGGTTTTATGTTACCCCAAATTCCTAGTTCAGAGCCTGGGACAAATAAATATTTGTTGAATGAGTGACAGATGAACGACAACCCAAACAATTGCCTCAGTACTCCATTTTCATTTCTCACACCCTAATATCGTCAGCAAACATTTTCAACTGCAATCAAAACTATCATTCCTAGAATTTTAAGGTCCGTAATCAGCGGGAAAAAAGTGCAACACATAATGTTGTCTTCATGTTCAGTCAAACACACATACAAACTAAAGTTAAAGCATAAGGAGTGGTATTTATGTTTTTCAATGGCATTAAAAACGGAAATGCTGCTCAGTGATTTGGAGTGCTTTTTTTTAACGATTTATTTATTTATTTTAGAAAGAGAGACAGAGAGAGAAAGAGAGCATGAAGTAGGGGGAAGGGGCAAAGGGAGAGGGTGAGAATCCTCAAGCAGATTCCACACTGAGCTCAGAGCCACAGTGGAGCTCAATCCCAGGACCCTGAGATCATGACCTGAGCCAGAAATCAAGAGAGGGACACCACCGACTGAGCCACCCAGGTGTCCCGGAAATGCTTTTTTCTTACACCTGTCTGCTTTTCAATCTTAGACAATGCATAGTAAATAGTAGTATTTAATAAAACATTACTAAAGTCAGAACATATTACTGAATGATCGATGAAATGTGTCTTATATACGTGGTCCTGATTTAATCAGCTTTTTAATGAATCCCAAGACTGTAGCAGAAAGTTTTATAAATTCCAAATAGTGAGGTTTTTTTTACGAAAGTTATTAGCACACTTCTTCACCAAAGAACTTTACACTATTTTCTGGGAATTTTAACTGTTTTAATGAGCCAACAGTTACAAAGAAGCTTAAAGCCTAAACTTTACTGGGGGTATAATAGAACAAAGATCCATTTCGCCATGACTTAAGTCATTCTCAAGCACTTGTATATTTAGAGAAGCATGATAAAATAAGAAAGAGATGACTTGTTTTCTCCAAATCCTAATGGGACTGTGTATTCCAACATGATTTGAACCCACATAAGTGGATTTCCTAATGGAAAAATATGACCCCCTACCTTTAAAAATTAAATGACCCTTTGAAGACCTACAAGAAAGAAGGTTCACTCAACTTTGCTAACATTAAAGATCCACACGAAACATCTTGATGTATTAGTATATGAATCAGAAACATCTGGATCAAGTTTGGCTTAAAATATACATTGATTTGGAAGTGAAGTGAAAAGTTTTATAAAAATGTGTACTTTATTTCAAAGGTTATAAACCATTAAACACATTTTTATACTGTTCTAAAATTTAAGTCAATTATTTGAAATAAAGATCACAGAAATCTTTTTTCTTGATATGAGACTACATAGAAACTTCCAACAAAGAGTTTTGACCTGAGATCAGTTGACTCAGGGTACCGTTCAGGAAGACCCTCATGCCTGTGAAACAGTGTTCAAAATTGTGTGTATGTATGCAGACATGTCTTTATCTAGAGCATAACTTCTTGATCTTGGCATTCTGACATCTGGGGCCCGATAATTTTTTGTTGTGGGAGCTATCTTATGCATTGTAGAACGTTGAGTATTATCCCTGGCCTCTACCCACAAAATGCCACTAGCGCAGCCCCCATCGTCACTATCAAAAATGCCTCATATTACCAATGTCCCTGGAGAAGAACTGATATGGAGAGAGGGCCCACTGCTTTCATCAGATTCCTAAAGAGGTGAAGAGCCACTGCTTTAGTCTGTAGAACAGGAGTCCTACTTACCTCCCCATAGATCAGGGCCCATTTGGCCCCATTGATAAGCATGCTGGTCTGGCTTTTAGAAGTTCCCTTGAAATGAAACCCATTGCTGTAGCATTGTCCCACTCTTCTGGCTGATGGGACCCATCACCACCCTTCCGCCTGTCAAGTACAATCACCTAAATATCTGTTATTTCAAAAATCTTTGACTAAGATCTCCCAATTGCCAAATGGCTTCAGAAAGTCTAAGGATTTATTTTTTAAAAGGGGAGTCATAAGCCCCTTAGTGTGTTTATCTTTTTTTGATTCCCCACTATACAACCCAGTGCCTGACTCATGTAGTCAATACATATCTGGGTAATGATTGAATTACTGAATTGTGAAACCCACAGCATCTATGAGAGCTTATTCTTTTTTTTTTTTTAAGATTTTATTTTTAAGCAATCTCCACATCCAATGTGGGGCTCAAACTCACAACCCCAAGGACAACAGTCGTATGCTTCACCAGCTGAGCCAGCTGGATGACCCTATGAGAGCTTATTCTTAATTAAAAGATCCATTGTATGAGGCAGTGTGGAATTACTCCATGCCATTAACTTGGACCCATTGGCAATATATTCTTTCTTTTCTCCATGTAGTTTTGGCCCATGTGCAGGTCACTGGTATCCCTCAAGGTATATAGCATCCAAAGTATCCTTATCATCTCCATTGGAACCCTTGTGGGGTGTAGGATAGTTCTCAGGCTTTGCTTTCCTTTTGCCAACAGGTCCATGGATTTTATAATTTGCTTTCCTTTTCTCTTTAAAACTGCTACCCCTCCCCACTGCCCTTGGTGTTCTTTTCCAAATCTAATTCTGAAGTAGAATATAGTATCTCTAGTGCCCAGTGTGCACGCGCATGCACACACATACACACACACACACACACACACACACACACACACACCCCTTTCTTGCCTACCCTACACAGATTGGATTAAACAAAACAAAATTGAGCTCCATAATGTTTCAAGAGATAACCTAAAACATAAAGACATAAAAGGATTAAAAGTACAAGTGTGAAATACCTCCCTGAAGAAAGCTGATGTAGCAAGTACTACAGCATCGCCGAAGTTAAAGAGGTTTGCTACATGACAAAAGGTTTGATTCACTGGAGATACAAACCCAATGTTATATGTACTAATAAAATAACTTCAAAATACATGAAGCAAAATTTGACAGACTATACAAGCAACATGACGAATCCTCTATTACAGTGATATTTCATCACAACATTCTCAGTAATTGGATCAAACAAACACTAAATTAATAAGTATATAAAGATTTGACAATACTACATGTATATTTCAAACCTTGTCCATTCAATCCACTCTTCAATGAAATATTTCACACGTTTCTCTCTATAAGCCTTCACTATCTCACTTCCACCATCTCACTGCTGATCTCCTTGCTACTTCACTGAGAAATTCTAAGCAGCAAACTTTTTTCCAGCCTCCCTCTACTGCATCTACCCACTCACTAGCAACTGCACCCATCTGCCTTCCCAGGTTTACTACAGATGAGTTCTCTGTGCTTCCATGTAAAGCTAGTCCCTGCTCTTGTACCCTGGAGCCCAGCCCGTCTGCCCTTCTTCCTCAAGTCCTCTCTCTCTCTTTCATTCTATGGGATCACTCCTATTAGCATTCCCATTAGCATGACCCCATCTGCCCTGTGAATACTACCCCTTTCTCTGCTCCCCTCTGCTAATAACTACCTTCTGCCTCCCAACACCTCCTGTGATACTCTCCATACTACCTGCTTTAGCCCAGCTTTCTCATTCATGTCTCCATGAAACTGCTTTTGTTGATGTCTCCATTGCTAAATCCAAAGGTCTCTTCTGAGTTCCCATCTTACTGTACTATTGTCAGCGTTGATCCTGTTGATCGCTCTCTCTTTTGTTCACTTTTTTCATTAGCTCCAACAGGGTGGCATTCCTCCCACCTCAAAGTTGGGGGCTTCTCAGTCTCTTTTACTGGTTCCTCATCTCCTCTCAAACCTCTTACCATTGGAGAGCTTCAGGGCTCAGCCCTAGGTCCCCTTCTCTTCTCTTCCCATACTCACTCCCTTGGCACCGTCATCCAGTCTCTGGTTTAAATACTGTCTATAAATGGTAGCTACACTTGCAGTGAGCACAGCATTATGCAGAGAAAGGCTGAATCACTATGTTGTACACCGGAAACTAATGTAACGTATGTCAACTATACTCAAATAAAAACATAAAAATTAAAAATTTTTAAAATTTAAATCCAAATGACCCCCCAAATGTATAGCTCTAGCCCAGGCTTCTCTCTTGAAATCTAAGTTTGTATCTCTAATTACCTACTGAACATCT
This sequence comes from Ailuropoda melanoleuca, assembly GCF_002007445.2. Classification (NCBI taxonomy): domain Eukaryota; kingdom Metazoa; phylum Chordata; class Mammalia; order Carnivora; family Ursidae; genus Ailuropoda; species Ailuropoda melanoleuca. Next base: position 35,705,664 of record NC_048233.1, read on the forward strand.
CTACCTAAAAAGCTCATTGACACCACAAACTTAACATGTTTAAAATATAACTTATAATCAACCCCCCCGCCAACCTAGCTCACCCAGAGACTTTCCTATCTCAATGAACGATGATTCTATCCCTCCATAAGCCCTGGCAAAAACCTTGGAGTCATCCTTATCGCCTTTATTCTGTCAGGAAATCCACTGGTTTTATCTTTAAAATAAATCCAGAATTCAACTACTTCTCACTACTACTATGTTACTACCATGGTCCAAGCCACCATTATCTCCTCCAACTGTTACACTAACTTCCTGAATGTCCTGCTTCCATCCTTCTCCTTTTAGTCTCTTCTCAACCCAATAGCCACAGTGAATAATATAAATCTAAAAATATAAATCACATCATGTCACTTCCCTGATCCCCCTCACTCACAGTAACAGCCAAAGACCTTATAAGTAAGGTCTTATTATTTGACCTCATCTTTCACTATCCCCTGTGGTTTGCTCCCTTCCAGTCACACTGTCTCCTTGCTATCCTTTGAACATACAACACAGGCTCCCAGAACCAGCATCTCTGTCCATGTAATCTGCCTTCCCACTTAGATCCTTTGTACTCTCCATTCCTGTTGCCTGAAATGCTCTTTCCCTGGATAACCACATGACTAATTTCCTCACCTTCTTCAGGTCTTTGCTCAAATGTCATCTTTGGTGAAGCCTTCCCTGACGCCTTGATTTACAACTGCAAAACACACCCCTGGCCATCCTGCATTACTTTTTCCCCCTTTATCACACTTTTACATACTTCTAATTTACTTACATACTACATTCCTTATTTATTATCTGTCTTCCTCTACTAGGATATAAGCTCTTTTTTTTTTTAAGATTTTATTTATTTATCTGACACAGAGAGAGACAGCCAGCGAGAGATGGAACACAAGCAGGGGGAGTGGGAGAGGAAGAAGCAGGCTCCCAATGGAGAAGCCTGATGTGGGGCTTGATCCCAGAACTCCAGTATCATGCCCTGAGCCGAAGGCAGACGCTTAATGACTGAGCCACCCAGGCGCCCCTACTAGGATATAAGCTCTTAAGTGCAAAGATTCCTGTCTGTTTCATGCACGGATGTATCCCAGGCACCTCTGGCACACTGTACATGCTCAGTAGGTGTTTGTTAAATGAAAGAATGAATAACTGAACAAATGAACAAATGAATGAATGCATAGAACTTTGCATCCAATATTCTTGTCAAAACAAGTGGAATAATTACAAAATTTGAGCAAGTACTATTCTATAAATGAATCTAAACATATATTAAAAATCACTCCCATGCATAAACTGGTGTGGAAACACACTTGCAATTAAAAAGACGAAGTATAGAGTCTCTCTGAAAGTGAAAAGAGGAATGCCTCACTCAGAATTCTATGCTCAGGCACATATTAATGGAAGAAATAATACCTAGGAAATTGTAAAGATGTGTATAGCTGAGGTTGGGAAGTGGAGTGCAATGAGGATAGAGTGCTCTAGGCAAAATGAAAGAATATGAGCAAAGATCCCAAGGCAGTAGTGACACTATGAAGAGAAAGATGCACTGAAAAAAGCCTGGAGCAAGGAGATGGTGATGAATGATGGGGTCAGAATTAAAAATAAGTAGAGACTACTTCACAAAGTTCCATGTGTGGCCTATTAAAGAAGGTAAACTTTACCCTAAAAGCAATGGGACTTCCAGTTCCTTCATCTCTTCATCACCAATGACCCTTCTTTCTATCCTATCAGCCACCCATCCCCATGATTCCATCATCAGCACTAGACCTCATCAGCACTAGAAACTACATTACTTCTAAAATCTTAATTTCAAGTATTACACTTTCCAACCACCAGATCACTTGTTTATGTGATCTAAAAACCTTCACCTTCACCAAGACCCCGAATACGTTGATCCCATGACTTTCTCCCTGATAATCAGCCCCTGCTGCTTCTTTTCTGCCCTTGTCTAGCCTAGATTCCATGGTCCACCGCCACAATCACGCTTTTCCCAAAGACCATGCACTCTCCAGTGTCTTTATCCTTTCATACTACTCTCCTAGTAAATCTCTGTTAATCTGCTTTCCTCATATACACACTGGCATTTGAAAATTGAGAGAGAAAAACCACATATGTAAACTTACTTCTTTCACTTGAAATTCATACTATAGGCCACAAATAGTTACTCAAAAAGACCCAGAAATCTTCCTCTGTTTCTCTGACAGATTTTCTTCCTTACTTCCTCTTTTGTTTAATCTCCTTTTTCCTCTAACCTCCCATCACCATTCCTCAGCCTTCACCTTCACTCTCAGCAGATGACTGCCTCATGCTTCAGTAAGAAGCCATAAATGAGAAGACTCTTCTCTCCCTCCACCTACAAGCAGACCTGCCTCTGCACTGCTCTTCTCTAGGGGTCCAGTGGAGAAAATGCTCTCCCCTCCTAAAGGAAGGCCCCTCTTAAACCCAGCTCTTCAACCAATGCCTCTTGCTGTCACCAAAACTGGCTCCTGCCTCCCTTTCCTACATTGTCATCATCCCCTTTCAATTCAATCATTTCATTGTTATCCTAATATTCCCTAGTAACTCCAATTTAAAAGAAGAAAGACCTCACTTCATTGCATAAACCCCTCCAGCTTCTACGTTCTCTCTCCATTCTCCTACACAGCAAAACTGCTTCAAACTCTTGTATATTCAACCTTGTCTGCTGTCTTACTTTTCATTCTCTCTTCAATCCCCTCCAGCCTGGCTTTCACTTCCTACCATTCCAGTGATAGGGGTTTTTTTTTTTTTTTTTTTTTTTTTTTGTCAGCATCACTATTATCCTCTCTGTTGTCAAATTCAAAGAACTTTTCTCTCCATATCTTACCTCTCAGCAGCATTCCAGGGCTCTCTTTTGCTCTTCTCTCTCCACATTTTTTGTATGGTCCCATATAATAGTTTTAAGTACCACCTAGATTTTAATGACTCCCAAATTGATATCTCCAGGAATGGTGTATCCTCTCAACCCTAAATGCCCATAACCAGCTTAAACCAATGCCCAGTTTTCAGACTCACTAGGTTAATGAGTCAAAAATTGAATTTCTAATCCAAACCTATTCCACATACTTTCACTATCTTAGAAATGCCTTCAATGCTCATTTTCTTAATCCACAAGCCTCAGAATCTTTGCAATCCCTCATTTCCCTCATCTATCACATTTAAACCATCAGAAAGCCCCACTGATTTTTGCTTCAAAACTTGTCTCAAATATGCCCATTTCTTTCTGTTTTAAAAAACCATCAGCACTGTCCACTGTCATTTCCCTATTTCTCATCTAGTCTACTGAGTAGCCTTTATCTTCCCTTCTTTCTTTCTTTGTAATTTATACTTTTTCATTGACTTAGACTGGTTACTGAATTTGAATATAAGCTGTATGGGCAATGGCCACATCTAATTTGCTCACCATCAGATTCCTATACTCCAGCACAGAGCCTCACACAACACATAATTGTTGAATGAATTAAATAAGGAATCAATAAAATAGTAACAAGGGAGTGACATCATTAAATCCATGTTTTAGGGCTGTGGTTCTTACCTCAGGGCGATCCCCTTCCTCCGACCCTGGGATATTTGGCAGGTCTGGAGATGTTCTTTATTGCCATGGCAGACGTGAAGGAGGATTTGGTAATGGGTAGAGGCTACGTTGCTGATAAGCACTCCACAAGGCACAAGACAGCCCCACACAACAAAGAATTATTTATCCCCAAATCCCCACAGTACTAAAGTTAAGAAATCCTGTTTTAGAGAGCTCAAAATAAAGTTTAAAGAATAGACTATTGCGAATTAGCCTCTTCCTCCATTGGCAATAGGAAGACCACTCAAGAGGTCATTTCAAGTAAGAGAGGATATCCTGGAATGGAATAAAGCATGTGCTATAAAGAGAAGTAAATACATGCTTAAGATGTATGGATATAAGAGAAATGTTTAGGGCTGACTGTATTTTGTGATTAACTTTATGAGGGGACAAGAGAGTCAGAAAAATGGACAAAGATATCCAGGATTACTTCTAGGCTTCTGGTTTAGATGTCTAGATACAAGCGGTGCACTCACGGAGTCTGAAAATAGAGAAAGTTTAGCTCCCTTGCAGAGGAAGATGCAATCAGTCTTGAATAAAACATGAAGTTAATAAATGGTTGTGGAACTCACAAGATGAGCCTAACAAATTCCATTGCTAAAGGAAACCCAAGATACAAATTCTCAGAGATAAATCAAGACAAATCTTATAAAGGTGAAAACAATATGGCACGAATAAATAGCACGCAGTATAGTTACTGTAGATATTTCACAAAAGGGAAGAAAAGGGAATAACATGATATAACATAAAAAGGAATAAAACTTCAAAAAGTCAGTGATTAAAAACATCAAGAGAAAATAATAGACCACACAATAAAATATGAACTGAACTTAAAATAAGTAAAGATGATAAAAAGAATGGAAAATCTTTCAACTGCATGTGCAATTTCTTTTTTTAAAAAAGGTTTTATTTATTTATGTGAGAAAGAAAGAGTAAGAGCGGGAAAGAGAGGAACAGAGGGAGAAGGAGAAGCAGACTCCCCGCTGAGCAGGGAGCCTGATGGCTGGGTTTGATCCCAGGACCCTGGGATCATGACCTGAGTGGAAGGCAGATGTTAAACTGACTGAGCCACCCAGGCACTGCAAACATGCAATTTCTTTTAGCACAAGTGATCAATGAGAGGACCAGTTTGTATTATTTGCATGAAAGTAGTTTAGAAGTTTTATGATATACGGAGAAAAGATAATAGTAGCCCATTTAAAACAATGGTATTAGGGCTTCTGACTTTATTTCTGACCTTAATGACTTGAAGTTCTTCATCATAAAGGAGATTACTATAGGTTTATACGACCATGATATAAAAACATACTTTTAACCAAGAGAAATTATACTTTAAGATCAAGGCTTGATTGTAAAAGACTAGGATATCTCAAAATAAGGGTTGTGGTAGGCTGAAAAACACCACACACCCCACCCCCACCCCAAGACAGCAGGTCCTAATTCCTGGCATCTGTAAATTTTACCTTATCTGGGAAAAGGGTTTTTGCAGATGTGATTAAGTGTCTTGAGACAGAGAGACTACCCTGGATTGTCTGAGTGAGCTCTACATGTAATCACATGTAATCTTATAAAAGGGAGATAGAGGGAGATCTGATACAGACAGGAACAGAGTCAACAGACGGAAGAGGAGGCCATGTGACTACGGAGACAGACTGAAGCAATATGGCCACAAGCCAAGGAATGCCAACAGCCAGCAAAGGCTGGAAGAGGCAAGGAACAGACTCTCCCCTTCTCCCCTAGAACCTCCAGAAGAAGCCAGCCTTGCTGACACCTTGATTTCAGCTCTGTAATATTGATCTTGGACTTCCTGCTTCTGGAACTGTGAGAGTATACATTCTGTTATTTTAAGCCACCAAGTTTGCAGTAATCTGTTATTACAGCAGCCACAGGAAATTAATAAAAAGTATCTCTTAAATGTTTATAATGTTAAAACACAGTTTCAATTGTACCAATATAGAATAGAATATATAATACCGTTATAAACTGGACTGTGTCATTCCAAAATTCTTACATTGAAGCTGTAACCCCCCCAGTGTGCTATATTTAGACATAGAGCCTTTAAAGGGGTAAGCAAGGTTAAATGAGGTCATCAGGGTAGGGCCCTAATCTGATAGAATGGTGACCTCATAAGAAGAGACACCAGCACCTTCTCTCTGCACACGCACAGAAGAAAAGCCATGTGAACACATAGTGAGAAGGACATCTGCAAGCCCGAAGTGAGGTCTCATCAAAACCAATCTTGCTGGTATCTTGATCTTGGATTTCCCAGCTTCCAGAACCGTGAGAAAATAAATTTCAGCTGTTTAAGCCACTGAGTCTATGGTATCTGTTATGACAGCATTAAGTAATACAAATATGCTTTCTACTTTGCCCTTATCAAAAAACCATTTTACATCATCATGTTACCAATTGCTTACAGTTTCTTCCACAATTGGAGTTTGTGCTCGATGCTATACCATATGAGAAGAAAAAGACTGGACTGTAGAAAACTATCGCATTTCATGCTGCGCCTGTCAAACTTTGGAAATGGCCATGCCCAACCTAGGCTGACTGAGGCCGGCTCTGCATGCCACCACCACACTTCCCTGTCTTCCCTCACTCACCCATTAGTTCATTTAACAAGAGAGCTCTAGAAAAGACAAATAATGTGGGAAAACTGGAAGGAAACTCACATGTCATTTAATTTCAAATCAAACAAATATATTTATTGTGGAATTACTGAATTCCAGGTTCCCTGCTAGCTATTCATGGTGGAGAGGGGAAAATACAGACAGGTTTTCTGAACTTACAGAGCTTAAAGACTATCTAGATTCATGAGGCTGAGAAGACAAAAGATGACAGGTAATTACAAGGGTGGTGAGGGTGTTGGAAGAGGGAACACACGGTAGAGATTTCACCTGGGAGTCGAGGGGAGACCTGAAGTCTGGGTAAGAGTAGGAGAGGAGAAATGTCTGTCAGTGGGGAGAAGGACAGCACTCTGGGATTATCTTGTGCAAAGGCTTGGGAGAGTTACAAGAGTGTACAAAATTTGAGGAAATGGAGAAAATCCAACACATCTGGAATTTAGAGAACAAGAAGGGATTGAAGAGAGATGAGACCCCAGAGAGGAGCTGGGAGCAGATCTCAGAGGGCACCATAAACTAGGTGAGGGAGGTTGGCCTTGGTCTTAGCTTGGGGAAGAACACATAAAGATTTTAATGGAAAGGATGGCATGATTAGATTCAAATGTTAAAAGAACCAGTCACCTACAGCCTGGAGTAGGAGTTGGAAGGAAGCTAGAAGGAATGCAAAGAGATCTGGGATGTGCATGGCGGTGGGGCTGGACAGAGGAGTGTAGATTGAAGGCATGTTAGGGGAATGCACAGACCTGCCTTGGCAGTTGGTTCTATATGATGGAAGTGGGGGGCAAAGTGGCTAGCTGACTCCCACATTGCTGAATGCCTTGTCCTATTTTGCCATTTCCTGAAAGAAGGAAATGTTGGTAAAGACTAGAGGTAAAAGAAGAGCTCATTTGAATTTGAGATGTCTGTGAGACAGCGTATCAAGATGTGCGTTTCCTGATTTTAAAAGTAATATGATTTAGAGTTGATTATTTGGAAAAAGAAGAACAAGGAAAAAAAATCAATCATCATCCTTAACCCCACTACCCAGAGACAACTACAGTTCATATATGTTTGTATAGCCTTGTCTCTAAACCTGTACACACACACACACACACACACACACACACTATTAGGCTATTAACATACCATTTTTGTTATCTGTTTTTCGCTTTAACAATGAATCCTGGCCATTTTTATAGATGCTCATTTTTTTCTATGATATCAATTTCAATGGCTGCACAGGATTTCATTACATAAATTTGTTAAAATTGATTTAACCAATTCCCTATTAAAATATAAAAATAAATTATGATGGGGTTTTTTGGACAGTGAAACTACTCTAAACGATACTATAATGGTAGATACATATCATTATGTATTTGTCAAAATCCTTTGAATGTACAACACCAAGAGTGAATTCTAATGTAAGCTATGGACTTCAGGCAATAATGATATGTCAATGTAAGTCCTTTGGTTGTACAAATGTACCACTCTGGTGTGAAATGTTGATAGCAGGGAGGCTGTGTGTATGTGAAGAGGGGGGGACATACGGGAAATCTCTGTACCTTCTGCTCAATTTTTCTGTGAACCTAAAACTGCTCTAAAAAATAAAGTCAAATATATTTTGATGAGTACCTTTCCATATAAAATTGTTTGCACATGTCTATTTCCTTAAGATAAATTCCAGTAAGTGCATTTTCTAGTGAAAGGATGTGCTCATTTAAAACAACTTGTTTGTGTTACCAAATTGCCCCCCAGAAAGTTTTTGGTAATTTATACTCCTACTAAGAGAGTACACTTGAGTTAATTTTTTATCCCTGACTCAACACTGCCCATATTGTGTTTCACTCCACAACTCCATTTACCCCATCATCAAAATAGTGCTGTAAAAACATTATTGGATGTTTCTGTCAACAACATTCCTGTTTTCCTAACCACAATATAGTACCAAGTCATTCTGTCTTTTGATTATAGCTAGCTGCATCTCTGAGAAAATGTATGCCATGCTAATTTGTCTTTATTTAAAATTTCAAAGAAATTCCCACATGGATCCCAGATGTTGACCATTTAATACAAGAAGGTGTTTCCTCATTATACAAATATGGTATGTGTCCAAAATATTGCATTGTTTAGTTTATGAATCACTTAAAATAACATCACAAAAAACAATGGTTCACGTGCGAGTCATAAATTAAACAATGCCAATTTTTTGATGTGCACCACATTTGTATAACAAGGAAGGAAACACCTTCTTGGATTAAATGGTCAACATCTGGAATCCATGTGAGGGCTTTAAAAAATTAGGGCTGCATTTTCTTAAATTGTAGTGTAGAAAGAAATCCAAAATGGAGGCAATATTTGTAAAAATTTCCCTGCCCCAGATACTCTTGTAAGTAGTGCATCGCTTAATTGGTACAAAACCTTAAGTTAAAGCAATATAAGTCAAATTCCATTACAGGGAATGCCAAGGGAGTCTAAGTGTTTTGTTTTTCCAGATCTTTTGCTGTAATATTGTGGGATACAGCAGTGGTGGGTTGAATAGTGGTTCCCAAAAAAGATATGTTCATGTCCTAACTCCTAGAAACTGTGAATGTGACCTTATTTGAAAAAGGACCTTTGCAGATGCAATTAAGGATCTTGAGATATAATTATCCTGGACTTTTAGTCAGCTCTAAAACCAATGACAGGGATCATTACTAGAGAAAGGCAGAGAAAAACCTGTGACTCAGACACATAGGAGAGAAGACCATATGAGTCAGAGGTAGAGGCTGAAGACACACAGCCCAATCCAAAGAACTCCCCAGAGCGACTAGAAGCTGGAAAGGGCAGCTTTCTAAAATCTTCTGAGGGACCATGGCCCTGCCAACATCTTGATTTTGGATTTTTGGCCCCCACAACTGTGAGAGAACAGATTTCTGCTGTCTCAAGCCAGACGGTTTGTGGTGATCTATTACGGTTACCCTAGGAAACTACAATGGAAATCCATCATAATAGGATTAACTATACATTATGAATAAATTATATCACTTTGTCTTATTCCAATTGATGTACCCAATTTTTTGACTTTTGGTTAGCATTAAACACTTGATGATTCCGCTTTGGATTCAAATAACACTGAAGGCTACCTTTTAACCTCAGAATGTTCTGATCCCAAAAGTTTCCCCTCATAATTTCTGTTACTCGAGCAACTTTGAGAGCATGTCCACAGAGTTGTGGGAGCTGGGGAATTCTGGACTAACCAGGCCAAGCAGCCTTATAATCTCAGCCTTCAAAAAGTTGACAGATGCCAGACACCCAACAGTTTGCTTGACTTCTACCCACGTTGTGGGCAATAAAACATAGCTAAAATGAGGTATCAGTGGGACTGTAAAGCACAACTGAAGAGAGGTAGAATGTTGCCCTACATTATTAGTATGTTTGTTGCCGGCAAGGTATTGAAATCCAAATGTGTACACTCCCTTGGACCTTGACTGGATGGATATGTTTTGACAAACTTCATGGTGACTTTTGGGAAGAGGTTCTCCATTTGGTATGGGAGGCCCATGGTCATCCTTTCCATGACCTGCCATCCCTCAGTCCCATTCTCTGGTCTACCTCAAAAAGTGAAGGAGTTAACAATGTAAAATTATATAGCCATCATAAATACTTTCAACATTTATTTAATGGCATGGGGAAATGTTCTCTGTAAAAAGTTGAGTTAAAAAAAGCAGGATAAACTGGATACATAGCTATCATCCAAATTTGCTTAGTCATACACACCTTTATACGTACATACATTCAAAGTGAAAATTTTTCACAAAAGAGCCAAATTGGCTATCTCTAAATAGTGGAATTACACATGAATTTTTGTTTTTTTTTTTCAAGTGTGTTTCTTCATAATGAGCATGTATAACTCTTACAACCAAGAATAACAATGTAATGAACCCAACTAATAGCTGGAAGATAAGAACCATCTTTGTGGGACTAGTACAACATTCCTAAGGTAGTTGCTTATTTCAGAAATGGTGTATAAAGGATACAAATTAATTCTGCAAAATTTTCCTTATATATTCGAGAATACTTAACATCCTGATTTCCCCCTCACTTGTGTTATTTGCTTTTCCTTCAATGTTCCCACCCACTATGGGTACAGGTTGATCTGAGGCTGAGAAGGTAGAAAGACAAAAGTAGAAGGTAGGATGCACTTTGAACAAAAGAATAATTAATTCTTCCCTTGTGCTCTGACTCCTCTTGGGACCAATGTGGCCTGAATGGAGGAGAGAGAGAAAACCAACAATGCCAGGTAGCTTGCATTTTTCTGAATAGCAGAGCACTTAATAAACTCTGCGCCACTCTCCTCCCCCAACCACACAAGGAGAGATGGGGGTTTTGGAGGATGTTAGAAGATTATTATTTGCTCCAAATTTACTGGATCCAGTTACTGACAGCCTGGAATATATCAACGGTTGTTTGGCAAAAAGTCTAATTCTAAGTTTCTTGAGGGCAAGGGCTATGTTCTCCCTCACATTTGTTTACAGAGAGCCTAGTACAGTGCCTCACACTGAGTACCGAATAAGTGTTGCAATCCAGAAAGAAAGAGTATTTTTGTGGATTTCAGATGATTGCAGAGGCAGTGACTAACAAGCTTATGAACACAATGGAATGAGGTTTGGTGTATTAAAGGCCAGCAGAGCTTGAAGAAATCACTGGTCACCAGTGGGCAGGTCATGGAACACGTTGGGGAGTGTGTAGCTTTAAAAAAAAGCATCAGAATGCAGAATGAAAGGGGCCAGAAAGGACACGGGTGGTTTGAACGAACATATTTAATGATGAATTTATATTTGAAAAGAGAAAAACATGTGTAACGATCCTCAGGGGGTGGAGTGGGAGGTGTGGCTGCTAAAGAGAATGTTTGAAGAATATGCATAAACCTGAGCACATACCCAAAACTGGTGGGAAGGTATGGCATATTCATATGTCTGGGTTTTTAAAGTTTGAGAACCATTGGACTAAGCGATTGCATTCCCCATTCAACCCAGTTCATCACTAAGAACACAGAACTGCCTTTTCAACATCAATGATCATGACCTTCACTGTCTCGAGACCCAGTGATCATTCCTAACCTGCTATATACTTCCAACCCTTTATATTTAGCTTTATAAAATATTTATTTTTGTAAAATCTAGAGGATGGTACTAACCATTTTTATTTCTCATCTACCTAAAATCCATGTGACAATGTCTTCTAAAAATTTTAAAATACTTTCGCCTCCAGGCCTCTCTGGTTCTCGTGCTTACTAGAGCAGAATTTGCCTGGAAAGCAGACAACAAATACACTAATATGTGACCACATGGAGAAAAGAAATCTACATCTAGAGAACAGAGGAAAATACATGTGTATGTATTTTAGGTGGAGAGAGAGTTGGCAGAGCACAAATTAAGGGAGAAGGGAGAACTTTGTCAATTAGAATATCAAGCTCAGCGGTTCTCTCAAGTAATTCAGGTAAGTGAAGGCAAAGCGAAGGCACAACAGGCTTATGTATGTGCACCAAGTGTTATGCATTTGTGTGTGTTTCCTAAGTATCCCTGATATATTCATCAAAAGTGCACTTTTCCTAAGCCTTAAGGCATTCCAGAGTAGAAACCAATTAAAATATTTATTCGTATGTTTGAATATCAGGCCAACCGTACAGAGAAAAGGCTCTGCTGAGTCTCAGAGCTTGGGGTGAAAGTCTGGGGGAAGATCATTTAAGCACCAATTAGCCCACATCTAAAACCTGGCTTATCAGGTGGCCATGAAGCAGATTGCTCTCATTTGATCTTCAAGTTATTCTCAAGAAACATTAACCATAGATAAGCACTTCAAAATTTTTAGCAGTGAGTGATAAAAAAAAATACAGTTTCATTTCACTTAAACACTCCTATGGGACTACTTTCTACAGAGGCTTCATAGTTGAAGGCTTTTGCAATTCTTTACTCTCCCTAAACTTCAAAGTTAATAGAGAAGAGAACACTAGAAAGAAAACCATTCCCCAAGTAAGAGATCATAAAGTATAATATGCTTCTGAATTTCTTTAATAAATCTGACTGCAATCCCCAAAACGTATGTCTTACAATGCATCCCATCGCTGGTGAATACATTCTACAGTGGTATGCACCCCCAGATGGTTGGTATGATTTCAAGATCTGAAACTTGATGGATAGGGTCCAAATCCCATTTATTAACTTCATGACCTTGGGCCACCACCCTAACCACTGCCTTACGCCCTCATCTGGGTAACAGGAATCCTGACAGTAATAGTGCCTACCTCCTAGGGCTACTGTCATGAGGACCTCCATGAATTAATTCACCCTAAAGGCTTAGCACAGTCTCTGGTGCATAGAAAGGACCCAGTAAATGCAGATGAGATTAACATTCTACCAAGAAAAAAAAAACAATACTATAAATCATTTTAAGACAGGTTTTAAATTATAAATTGTTGTCAGCAGATTCCTGTTCCTCCTTCCCACAGAGACACTGAGACAAGCTTCTTCTGAGAGGACTGTTAAGTAAAACATCTCATGATAAAGACACAGGCGAGCATGCCCCAATTCGAATCACATTCAGACAAAATCATTTCCTGATGCTGACTAAAACTGTTGTCTTCTGAGATATTACCTTCTCTAAACCCTAAAGCCTCAAATTCTATAACTAGGATTGTAAGCAAATTAGAAGCCACTCTCTTTACACAGCTTTCTCACTAACAAAATTCCACATCATGAACTTCTAATAATGTTTCTTGTCCACAGATTAATAATAACCTAGTTCAAAACCACATCATTTCCTTTTTCTGCCTCATTTCCTTCAAAGTGAAACATAATTTTTTCTTGGACCCGGAATAAAAATTTCTAGGTTAACTAAGCAAATCGTTACCAGAAATGCAATTTTATAATACTACTATTTCAGGAACAACAAAACACACAACACATCTGTGTGATGCTTGTTAATACATAAAAATAACCTAATATATATCATGTATACCACCTAAGTGGAAAATTGAGTCTATAACTAGAAGTGCAAACAGGTTCCATCAGGATTGTGTTTTGAAGTCCAGTTGGGAACATTTTTGGAACTGTGACACTTCTTTAGGTCTTGGCCGGAGGTCACAAACCACTTGGCATAGATATTTCATTTGCCCAACACAATATTTTTAAAATTATTAAACTTGAATATTTTCAGGTAGGCCACGCCCTTTATTTACTGACAGGCCCTTAAAGGCATTTTTATTTTGCAAACCTTGATTAAGGCCCATCCTGACAGAGAAGAGATCGGAAGATAATCATTAGTTAAATTGGTACCTCCCTCAATGGTGTCCTGATGGAGTCCAGAGACTTGGAAAATTAGGGTTCTAATAGTTTCATTCAGAAATTCTTCTAGCTTTCTTGTTGGATTACCTTTAAGTATATACTCTCAGTGTATGTATCTAACAGTGGCTCATTCGATTAGGGTAGCTGAGCTGAGTTGTTAAGGTTCATTTATAGCTGGAGACTGAAAGAAACCAGAAAATAGGGAATTTTTAAAACACACATTGGACCAAAATCCAAACTTTACATTATTTTCAAAAAATTAGGAACATTCGGTCAATAGCTGGTTTTTCCTCACATAAAAGGAAATGAATTTGCTTGGTGCCATGTTTAAAGAGGAACTACTTCCTACTAATGTATTTCAACGAATATTTATATATATACACACGTAGAGACACACACATATATACACACATACTCAGGGTAGGGACTGAGCCAACTATAACTCTCATTCTTTTCAGTCCCTTCGTACTTCCTGGGAGATTCTATTCCACTCACAAATTAAGCCTGAGTCTGGGAGCCAAACAAGAGAGCACTGGAGAGGGTTTCCTAAAGCATTAGTTCATGCATCACTCCAAAGGTATTATGTTCTAGGCACTGATGAGGTACAAGCTAGCTGGCTTTAGAGTCCGAATGTTATTAGTTAAGCATCCTTTTAAATTAACATTGAGCAAGGCTTCCATTCAGACCGTCCCAGTAAGTACACCCTTGTCTCCAGCTTCTTCAGGGCACAAATACAAGACACCCTGCAGAGACTCTGCTTCTGGGGGCACTGCCCCTGAACTCTCTGGGATGAGTCTTTCTGAAGGTTCTGGCGAATTCTCCCTCCATCTTGGACTCGAGTGCTGCTGGGAGACTTCCCAGAGCGAAGGACATGGAGAAGGGAACCCCAGAGCGGACCGTGAGAGGGGATCCTCTTGAAGGCCTACTTCCTGGACACACCTGTTGGAAAGCACTTCCTTCTCTTTGGAATTCCGCCACTTCATTCTTCTGTTCTGAAACCAGATTTTCACCTATTGACAAAATAATTGGACAAAATGGTCACTTACTCCACGTTACTTCACTTCAGCATTGTACACCGTAATGCCTTCTATGAAATACCTATGTGTGAGAGCCAGCCTAGCAAAGTCCTTACAGCTTTTCACTGGGCTCCTTCAAAAATATCTGAACAATTACTTTAGTATAATATGCCCACACTGATGAAACAAAACAACTGCGATAAATGGGTTACATCCTGCACAGAGTCTGACATCTTTCAAAACTGATTTAACGCTCGACAGTTTAAAACATCATTTAGTTCATACTAAATTATTTACACAAAGGAAAGGCTATTGGCTAGTAATAGTGTTTACTTTGTGCCGGGTGTCAGGCCACACATGCTGTGTGGATTACATAATTCATTCCTCACAATCACTGCAACAAGTCTTCATTTCACATGTATGAAAATTGAGGTTCAGAGTGCTAAACCAGTTCAAGGTCACTCAGCAAGTAAAATGGAAGCACTTAGAATAGAATCCATGACTGTCCCACTCCAGTGCCCAGGCTCTTATAACATTCAGATTTCATTAGGAACTTCTGAGAAACTAAATTAGGAATACATTTTAAAATGTTTTGATAAATTCCAGGCTTCTTTCGGTTTCCAAGTTTGATTACTCCTAGGATTTATCAAACTTGATGAATTGGGCTCAATAAATAACAATCAGTCGTAATTAATCCAAAAGCACTTATGATGGTGGTTTCTAATTTGAGTCATACTTCCACCCCACCCCACGCCACCGGAGTGTGTCTTTACTACTATCTCCCCCTTTATCGACTGAGCATTACACTGCATCTTTATGTGAACAATTTAGTGGATTTCTATTTTTAAAACAAAAGGTTAGAAAGTTCTTACTCTAAAAAATAATTACTAAAGTGTCACTAACCAAATGTTTCTCCCAATGAAGGAAAAATTTCTATCTGAGATAATCTTTCCAGATTGGCAAAACAATTTCTTCATTCTTTCAACCTGACTGGCAATTTCAAAATGGCTGCAGAGAACCTGACCCCAGGCAAGTGAGACTACAGACTGCCATCTCAGTTACAATCCTGTGGTTAAGGCTTTTCATAAGAAAATAGTACTAATGTGTACATACCAGAGCATTTGGTTCTATTCATGAACTCATTTATTATTTGCAGTGGGCATTTACTCCTAGAAAGCCTGCCAAGAATTTCTAGCGGATTTTCACTAAGACATTTTATTTGTGCCCATTGGTGATTCTTGCCCTTCTCATCACATTCATTATTTTCTTCTTTCCTTAGCTTTTCTGTAGATCTAGAGCTTTTTCTGAGTGGTATCTCAATGAAAAAAAAATCATGAAGAAAGTTTCTTCACAATCAGCAGTATTGAGACAAATGTACCTATTTGAGGAAAACCATAAATTGAAAGTTCTACCTCTCAACAAATACAAAAACAAATTCCAAATGGATTAAACAGCTAAACACAAAAACAAAACTATAAAATTCTAGAAAAAAATATAGGACATTGTCATTACAGTCTTGGAGAGATGAATGTTTTTTTTAAGCATTGACATAAAACACTAAGACCACAAAAGAAAAAATAGAGCTGACAACATAAAAATGAGAAATTTCTGTGTAAATAAAGACACCACAAACATATGAAAAAGCCACAAACTACCTAAGAGAATTAAAAGCAGAGACTTGAAGAGGTCTTTGTATATCCATGTTCATAGCATTATTCACAATAGCCAAAAGGTAGAAGCAACCAAAGCATCCACTGAATGGGTGAATGCATAAACAAAACATGGTACATGCACACAATGGAATATTATTCAGTGTTAAAAAGGAAGGAAATTCTGACACATGCTACAACGTGGATGAACCTTGAAGGTATTATGCTAAGTGAAATAAACCAATCACAAAAGGACAAATACAAATGATTCCACTCATTTGAGGTACCTACAACAGTCAAATTATAGAGACAGAAGGTAGTGGTTGCCAGAGACTGGGGGGAGGGAAGAATGGTGAGTCACCATTTAATGGATACAAAGTTTCAGTTTTACAAGATGAAAAGAGTTCTGGAGAAGGATGGTAGCCGTGGTTGCTCAACAATGTGAATGTACTTACTGCCACTAAATTGTACCCTTAAAAAAGGTTTAAGTGGTAAATTTTATGTTACGTCTCTTTTACCACAATAAAAAAAAAAAACTCAAAGTTGAAGACTTTGTAATGGTTGTAACAGGAAAATGTTACTAACCACAATATTCCAAATATTTTGATAACAGCTAAAATAACTGCTACCAATAATATGAATGGAACACTATACAGCAAAAAGCACAGAAGAGCGACTGCTACATGCAACCTCATGAATGAATCTCACAAACATAATGTTAAGGAAAAGAAGTCATATATACCAAAGAATTTGTACTGAATGATCCTTTTTATATAAACTACAAACAGGCAAAACTAATCTATGCTGTTAGATGTCAGAAAAGTGGGTGGTCTTGGAAGTAGGAGGTGGTAACCGGGAGGGAGTATGCAAGGGGTTACTGGCCTGGTGATAAGGTCCTACTGCTTGATCTGTGTGTTGGTTATACAGGTGATTTGTAGTCTCCTTCAGAAAGTCAAGATATATGTAGAATATGATCCTGTTTTTATTCTAAAACATATATATGCAATTCTGGGTCTCAATTCTAGGTCCCTATTATAAAATAGGAATAATCGAAGTGCCTACCTCATAGGGCCATTGTGAGGATAAATGACATCAAATGTAAGGACATATGGTAGGCATGGTGCAAGTGCTTGTGTTACTGTATCTTTGTGCATATACAACACACGTACACATTTACTTTAAAGATAATACATGGTACATCAAATAAATTCAAACAAGAGCCATTTATAAATGACAGTAATAACTAAGGAGTTGGGTTGGAAGAGGAGGAGATGAATTTAATTTTACCAATTTCCCATTTGTTTGAATTTACCGTAATAAATACCATGTGTAAATTGTGTAATTAGATGCATATGCAAATAAGAAAATGTGAAATTACCTTTGAGATGTTTACCAAATTTAATAACATAAAAAGTATTCATTCCTCAAGACACCTGAATTTTAAAAACAATACAATCAACTATGTAAAGCTAGACACCTGTGAATACAGACAGGAAGATAACATACAAAACTGGAAAACTGATTCTTAGAATGGAGAGATTATGGTCATCCCCTCATACGTGTTTTCTAATATGCTTGTTGCATTGTCCTTCCAATAATCTATTTTTAAGAAGATGATATGTACTATCAAAGACGTTCACACTGTGTCAGCACTGTCATATCAAACCTAGCCACCTTTTCTCTTTTAACACCTATTTCAGGTTCCGACTCAACCCGAGGCCCCTTACAACCTCCCAAACCTACACATTTTCTCCCCTCCAACTCTGGAGGGGTTTTTTGTTTGTCGTTTTTTTGTTTGTTTGTTTGTTTTTATCCACACCAGTGAGATGCAGACCAGTCCTACTGAGCTCCTGGGCATCCTTAGTCAGGCCCAACGATTTCTTTAAGGATGAGACACTTCCCTCACTAGACTCCCCAGGGGTATAAGGAAAGTCATGGAGGTTAACATAAATCTCCAGAGAGGTACATAACTTTGAGGACCACTGATCTAGCACCTTCATTTGGCAGTATATCTAACCTACCAGGTGATGTCGCCTACGTTATTATGTTATATTATTATCTAACCATTCATGAGCTTCTGCTTTGTTCTCCCAGTTGCTCATATAAATTCCTGGGTGCACAGTGTTTCTTTATCAGTACTTAATCAACACTCCCTCCTACCGCCTACTTATTAGCACAGTCTTGCACACAACAGACCGTCAAGATATAGCTGATTTATCTATCATATATGCAAAATTGCTCTGCCACATAGATAGAATTCCTATATTTGTCCCTGTTTTTTACATGAGGAACTGAGGCACAGGGTGATCAATTAAGGTTAGGGACTCCTTAGTGCCACACAATGAGGAAAGCACAGACTGGCTGATGTAGGCCAATTACCCTCTACCACACTATGTACTGCTTCCTACAACTAGAAAAAGATGGGGGTGGGGGGGCGGATCGCTTCCCTAGGGAAAGGAAGCAAGGTTAAGGAGAGCTTCATCCAAAAATAACTGGTTTAATAAAATCCAAAGTTAGAAACCAGGTCATTGTATTGAGCGAAGAACAGTAGAGCATGGTAGTTACACAGGGCCTCTGTAGCCCTTCAATGCCTTTATGCTAACTCAAAAAATCCAGGTCGATGTAGCCTTGCACCAGGAAAGCCAGTTTGGCAGGCAGAGCACCTGCTATATGTCAGTTGCTGCCGTCCCTCTTAGCCCTTGTGCCCTTGAGCAGTGCATATCCTGCACAACGATACATGACAGCTCCAGGTTAAGTAGAACACAAACTCCAGAGTCAGGTTGCCTGGGGTGAGAGCCCAGTTCCAAAGCAGCTTCACTACATGACAGCAGACCCATGTTTACTTCTCTACACTTTCTCATCTAGAAAATGAGGATGATTATAGCGCTTATTTTATATGGTGATTATAAAACGATTAGTCGTAAAATACGAGTCCCTTAATGTCTAACAAGGTTTGTAGGTGTTGCAAATATGAAACTACTTTACCGCACTTGACATAAGCCCAGAGTGCAGAGTAATGAAATCTATTTAAAGGTATTTATGAGTCACACATTTATGACTGGATTTTGGATTGGAAATGAAGAACAAGACAGGAAAACTGGTTCCCGCTTTTATAGATTATGTGGTCTACTTCTCTGAAACCAGAGCAAACAATTAATGATGTAAATGTCACATCCTCGGTGGTTCTCTTCATTTGGGAAGAATTAATCATGCAAAAACCTAGACCTCTCAGCAAATGGACTTATTTTCAAATAGGAATTGTGACATATATTTCCACCCCCTCAACAATTGTGAAAATCATTTCAGTAACACTTTAGGGTCCAGCACCATACCTAGTACAACAGACATTTGCCAAATGCATGGATTTCATTGCATTCCTTCAGAAATCAGGAGCAGTGGACACCCTCCTACTCATTAGTACCTGTGATTCCTTTAGTCCCAAGCTGAGAGCAAGTTTCTTTCTGTCTGTTTTGCTGATATATTTCTGCTTCTGAAACATTTTCTCCAGAGCCTTTCTCTGATCCTCAGAAAAAACAGCTCTTCTTAAAATACCCCTCCGAGCTTTAGAGTTGGAGTCCTGGGTCAGGAGAGGCAGCACACTCTCTTCTCCTAGAGGGGGAAGACAGGTACAAAAGCCCAGTTAGCCTTAGCGAGGAGAAGTCAGTCTGCCTTTCCCAGAACAGTATCCTCCTTCTCTGTACCATGGCCAAATCATCTCATCTCTGAACTCTGCACACTTAGAGCAATGCTTCTTCCATGGTTTTCATTATGCACTCCATTGAGAACATGATAAATACTCTTTGTTCCCCAATGAGAAAAAGTACATATGCTCACCCTCCCAATTGGGGTGCCATGTTAGAAAGTCATGGTCACAGGTTACAAAGCTCAAATGCAGAACAAACAGTAGGTGGTTTACACACTCCATTTTTTTCTAATCCTTCATTTATTTATTCATTTGGTTTTTTTCTCTCAACAAAGTTTTGAACACTTACCATATGCCAGGCACTTTGCTCAATGTTACACGTGGAGAAACAAGAAAAATGTGTTTTATTGTACACATGACCCATAAGATTTAGTGGAAGGCATTTATTGAATTAGCATCACAAGTGTGAGGATGTATTCCGAAGGAGGCTGCTTTGGGCACACAAAACAAGGATCTGACCTTAATCTGGGATTTCAGGGAAAGCCTATAGGAGTCATAGATGTTCAATCTGAGAAGGGAAGTTTGGAAGATTCCCAACCACTACCACTCCCCAGTCCAGCGGATCATCAGCTCCTTTAGGTCAGAGATATTTACTTCTTTTTCTGCCTTCTGTGGCTAGCACAACTGGTTCCCACCCTCTAAGAATTTCATTCATCATTCATTCATCCATTCATTCATTCAGCTTCCCAATTGTGGTAGGAAGAATAATGGCCTTCCCAAAGATGCCTATGTGAATATGTTCCCCAGAACCTAGAAATACATTACAGGACATGACAAAGCGGAATTAAGGTTGCAGATGGAATTACAGCTGCTAACCAGCTGACACTGAGATTAGAAGAGTATCCTGGGGTACCCAGGTGGGTCCAACATAATCACAAGGGTCTTTATGAGTGGAAAAGGGAGGGAAAAAAAGGAAGTCATAAAGAGAGATATTTACTTTCTGTAATGCTACACTTCTTGTTTTGAGGATGAAGGAATGGGCCACAAGCCAAGAAATGCAGACAGCCACTAGAAACTGCAAAAGACAAGAAACAAATTCTTCCCTAGAGCCTCCAGAAGGAACCCGGCCTTGCTGACACCTTGATTTTAGTACAGTGAGACCCATTTCAGGCTTCTAACCCCCATAATTATAAGATAATAAGCTTGCATTAAGACAGTAGGTTTGTGGAAATTTGTTACAGCAGCAAGAGGACACTCATACCTGGTATCAGGCTAACTGAGCTATTTGAGGAAACCAGACCAACAGCACATGGTCCCTGCCCTCAATGAGCTCACATTCTCATGGGAGGACTGACATGAAGATCACAGTGGAATATAGGCACCAGGGGAACAGGGACACCAGTTTAGGGCTGTAGCTGGTATGCTTTTTGGTGCTTAATAATTATTTCTAAATAAAAAAACCAGCTAATGTCTTAAGCACTATAATAGAATGATCTATGAAATGCTCTGGCATCACAAACGAGGAAGGAAGTAATTCAGAGAAAACAGGTTGAGCCAAGTCTAAAAGACAAATCCAGTTCAAGAGAGAAAGAACCAAGGCCAATCTAGGCAAAGTGACTAGCACGTCTAGAAGCAGTAAGGCACACCTATAAATATGGAGAACAAACTGATGGTTGCCAAATGTGTGGGGGGGTGAAGGATGGGGCACAAAATGAGTGGAGGGGAGTGTGAGATACAGGCTTCCACTTATGGAATGAATAAATTATGGGGATAAAAGACAGCATGAAGAATGTGGCCAATGATACTGTTAAGAGTGATGTATCAGGACAGAAGGTAGCTACACTTGTGGTGAGCACAGCATAACATACAGACTTGCTGAATCACTACGTTACACACCTGAAATTAATGTAACCTTGTGTGTCAACGATACTCAACATCTTTTTTAAAAAGCACTAAGGCATGAAGGAATAAAATTTATCACAGGAAAATTAAGCAGTCTGCAAGGCTGGGAAGGGCATGAAGCAGAGAGGGCAAGCTGGCAACCATATCCGAAGCAGATGGGCTTTGTTTGGTCTTAGAATTCTGACGTAGTTGTTCACATTTAATAATTAGGAGATTTCATGTGAAGTCCAGGTTTCTGGCATCTCTTCAAAGGTAACCGCACTAGGCTCATCTTCCTAGAAAGCAAAGCGCTACCAGAGTGAGTAGCAGGTGCCTTCTTTTGATGGAATGTGTGACCCCCAGTTTGCCACAGCCTCACCTAGCTTGCTTTTTACCTGCCAGGCTCTTGAAGACATTTGGACTTTGACAGAGAGATTATAGAGTAGAACAGAGCCAGATCATAGAGTACTACAAGAGTTTGGGACTTTATCCAATAGTAGTGAAGATCAGTAGCAGATGTATAATCAGGGTGTGACGTGATAATAATAAACACACACGGAGTGCTCTGTACCATTATACTTACTCTGTGTTAAGCCACTTACATGCATTAATTCATTTCATCCTGCCCAGCCTATGCCCCAAATGTTATACTATCATTCTCCCCACTTTACAGATGAATAAAATGAAGACTAGGTAGCTTAAGAAACTTTGTACAAGGGTGCATGACTACGGTTCCAAACCCAGGACAACTAATTTCAAAACAAATCCTCCTAACACTATACAATATATTCTAACCCAATCTGACTTGTATTTTAGGAAAAAAATGTCAACAAATGAATAAATCTTGTCAAATCTACTTCTGTTATATGACAGCTTCCTTTCCTACTTGTCTAGAAGACTGCAGATTATCTCCCGGGGAGTCTCTCAGCCCTGGTTTACATCTCACTCTTTTTCATCCTTGCATTGCAAGAACCGGCCCCTCCCTCTTTGCTTCCAGCTCTGTAACATTTGCGTCTCCTCCGAAATGCCATAGCTCCTGGGATGTAATCAAGCCTAATTCTTTACAAAGGTTTAGTTTATTGATGCTCTTTCCATTCATCATATGAGATCTTGGTTAATTCTCTATCTACAGCTTTTTTTTTTTTTTTTTTTTTTTTTTGCCTGTCACATGCCAAGGCCATACCTTGAAGTCACATTTTGGCAACTGGATTCACTACTTCTTTATCGAAGATTTAAGTAGTTTTATAAAATATTGGTCAATAATAAAAAATATTCTAAGTATCTCAATATGTTCTTTATCTAAATGCTCTTCTTCTCTGGACTTTCCTTTGGTGTAGAGACTGTGGAACTGTGCCTTCTGCATTAGTTCCGAGATTCATCTCTTGGGGTGCTACCTCTCCAGGAAGGCTAGGACAAAGGAGTTTGGAATGTGTAATACGAGGACAGGGTTTGGATCATGGCACTTACCTGTATGACTTCAAGCAAGTTACTCAGCCTTTTTCAGCTTATCTTACAGGGTTGCTCTAAGGATTTGATGACATAACACAAGAAAATTTCAGTGGCTAGCCCATAGTAAGGACCTCATGAATCTATCTAGTTCTGCTTGTTGGATTTCATTTGATTCTTTAAAGAACCATATGCCACAGGTACCTCCGTACAGACGAAGAAGTATTCAGGGCTGTTAAGGTCCAAAGCCACACCAAGAACACAAAGCTCAGCTGGTAGCAGGACCTTCTGAATCCAAATCTTTGGCTCCTTCCTCTGTGCAACGCTGTTTCTTTACTCAGATGTCACATATCAGAATGAAAGGGAAGAAACACTTAAAAACACAGGGAGAGCTCCTGTCTGTGACCACAGGCTCCTGCAGCCTGTCCTAGACCAGTGTGTATGCCTGGTCTACAGGGTGTCTCCTGTACGGCCTGGTAACTGTGTCTTCAAATTCCAGCATGCCCTATTACTTCATATTTTGATTCCAGCATTTTTCATTCATAACTGTATATAGTCTATCATTAGTATAGCCATATGTATTAAAAATTGGGAAAGAAACCTAAATACCCAAAGATAAAGAAATGTTTAAGGATATGATGCTATATCCACTTGGTGAAATTTTAAAGGACCATTAAAGACGAGAACTATGAAGACCAGGCAGCAGCAGAGAAAATACGCTGAACTGAGTATGATAAATAAGACACATACTATGTTTACAACTAAGTAAAAATGCAGAGAAAAGAGAAAAGGCAAAAATAAACAAAATAGCCTACTATAAAGTTGTGGACAAATAATTCATCTCCAGTCTGTATTTTAAAGTCTGGTCCTACTTTCTAAGAAACACAAGCAAACATGGTAGCAACCTTTTTGGGAATAATCTGGTGGAGTGATTGAGATGTGGCTGAGTAACTGAAGATGGTGCCAATCCACCTTTCAGGTGCTCACGGTTGATAAGGAGAGGTTCCGGAAGTATACAGCCAGCCACATCACAGTGAGATAAATAACTGCAGACCACGGCAGAGAAAGTATTTCAGAACCAGATAAGAAGCCACTTAGTCTTGGAGGCCAGCAGAGTAAGTCCTGAGAGAGAAGAAAAGCTAGAATAGCAATTTCTCTTACGGGCAATCTAGACAAAGGCAGGCAGAGCAGAGGCGTTAACATTTGCAGGCCTATGAGTGGAGTGAGGACATGGGCACAACACGGTGGGCCTGGATTCACACAGCTTGGTATTTCCAGATTGCTGGGTATGAGTGGCAAGAACTGAAAAGGGTACATCAGGGCCAGGGGGTGACTGAAACCAGTTCAGGTCTTAACTTGCCCTAGAGGGAAGCCTTTTGAGGAGGACCTGACCAACACAGCATTGTCGAAAGGCCAGTGTTTTCCGTTAATAAAACTTTTTATATCGATGTAGAAATGCACAGCAAATTTATGAATCTACAAACCTCATTTTTAAAAATCTACACATGTTTTTTCTAAGTAGAGACTTTATAAATAGGGAGCATGATTCTATTCATCTTAGCCCCTCTTCACCAAGACCTACAAGTTTAAATATAACAATGGGGTAACACTTTTAAAGATCCCTAAAACTTTTAATAGAAACTCATAGGTTTTCCTATGGAGCTATTTTTAAGGAAAGAGAAAGAAGGTTCCCATCAAGGGAAGCTACAAACAAATTAGTCTCACCAATGTGGTAAATACTAACATATTGAAAGTCGTGGACCCAAAGCAGACCTCAACCTCTGAAAGAGAGACCTGGAATGGTTATGATGGTCAAAGGGTTAACTCCTGGGTCTGGCCCTCAGATTTCTGTGCCTGAAAATGAACATGGATATGACTAATGACAAGCAAAATATGGCAAAGATAAAGACTATGATATTATTCTTTTCTTTGCTAGTTACCCGGTTCCTCTTAGCCCTGCTCTTAATACAGATCATGCTAGTTTTCCTAAGGTTCCTAAGAGAAGGATATTACAAGATGCTACTTCTACTTTAATGCTCCTTTCCATCTCTCCCCACAGTCTTTTATCTCTGGATCTAACCATAAGCCACACTGAAGGGGCACCTGGGTGGCTCAGTCCATTAACCGTCCTCTGACCTGATTTTTGGCTCAGGTTGTGATCTCAGGGTCCTGGGATTGAGACCCACGTCGGGCTCTAGGGCTCGAGAGGGAGTCTGCTTGAGAATTCTCTCCCTCTCCCTCTGCCACTTTTTCTGCTCATGTGCTCTCTCTCCCTCTCTCTCTCTCTCTCTCAAATAAATAAATATATATATTTTTTAAAAAGCACGCGGAGGAACCTACACCACTTCCATTCCTTCTAAATCTAATATGTGTTCACATTTACACCTGCAAAACAAAGATACGGACTTCAAGAACTTGTTGGCGACTCAAAATTCTCTCAGAAACTACTACGAAGTTATAAGCAACAAACACCTCTGACTATGCTTAAACTCATGACCAACGTCTGACTTGCACAGAAACTTCTAGGTGACAAAAAATAAATGAGTAATGTAAAAAATAAAAATAAACAGATACAGAATTTAAGACATGTAGAAAAGAGGCTTTAAAAGCCAGGGCCACCCATTCAAGGTGCTACAGACTCTACCAATTTGGGAGGAGGAGGACCATGATGATGACGATAATGATTTTGTACCATGGCTTCCAGATATAAGGGGCTCAACAGGTGTTACTGTATTTGGCCACTACATGCAGCATGTCATGTCATCTGTACAACAATCCCCAGAGGGAGGAACTATCACCTCCATTTTCCATAGGAAAAAACTAAGCCTCCAAAAAGTGAAGTTGTGACCTTGAGGTCACATTATCAAAGAAAAGTGAGGCCAATCAACGCTCTTTATAATTATACCAAAGACTGTCAAAGTTCTAAGTGGGCAGAAAAAGAGGTCAGGAGGTGGGAAGAGTCATATTAAAGTGGCAGAGTGACCGAGGATAAAAAAAGTTTCAAAGGCATTATTCCCCTGGGTCCTGAGATGGCCCCATGCACCATCCTCCAGGAAACCCCTGTGCATAATGGGGCTGGTGAAGGGCAGTCCAACTGGAGGTGTGCGTGTGCAAATGACACTGTTGGGGAGGAGAGGTGGGGAGCAACAGAGAAATAGAACATAAGATAAACTAATGGAACCCTTCATATTTTCATGTGTGAGGACATAGCATGTGTTTGTGTAGCTGTATTTTATATAATTCCTGTGGATGTGAGGTGTGGAGAGAGAAGATACTGAACTTCCCTGGCTTGCCCCATTTAAACTAGAAGTCTACTTTCCATTCTCTATATAATCTAGTATTTGAGAATGTTATAATACTTCATTATCATATATTATAACCATATTGTTTGCTAAAAATCCTTCCCTAATATTAAGTGCAAATTCAATTTCCATTAAACTCCACTTTTTGACTCCAATTCTATCCTTTACATCTATACTGAATGCAGTATATCTAATCTGAAGATAATGCTCAGGTTCTCCATATTATCTCTCTTCGCCAGGCCAAACATACTTAATCACTTTAGAAAATTCAAGACCAGGCATAGAGATCCTTCACCATTTTAGTTGCTGACTACTTCCTGACCTGGTTTTTATATGCAAATGTGCTCACTGTGCCTTTTAAAGTGGGGCTCCAGAACTGAACAGGTATAGACTGTCTGACCATTACAGAGGCTAGTAGGACTATTATCTCCCTTGTTCTGGGTACTGTGTTTCTAAAAGCATAACCCAACATCCCATATCATTCTGTAGAAACATAGTGAGCTAAGAGCACAACCCTTTTCTTCTTTGTTCTGTTCAGCCAATTCTCTCCCTCCTCTATTCTGTATTCGTGCACTTGTTATGGGGAATCTCAAATCAGGACTTTATCAGCTGCCCCATTAGATGCACATTATGTTCAGACGAGGGATGTAGACAAGATCAGGGACAAGCACCCTATATCACTAAGTAGCTCTGCTTCCCATCCCCCAGCCTCCACTACTTATGAACACATTTGTAGAGAAAGGGAGCTCCATTCCTGGAAAGTTACTCAAATATGTTCACTGCCTCTGCAGAACTGCTGAATAGAGCCATCAACTTGGAAAATCTATTGTCTTTGAATCTCTGATTCCTTTAAACATTCTTCCTGGTTGACTGAGTGTCATTTATCTCTGGAACACCCCTCCCTTCACTATTGAGAAGTCAAAACCTATATTCAACCTACTGCACAAACCTGATTATGTTTTCAACAAAATAATCATGCTTCTTTCTCTATTAGCACAAAATGCTCCATCCCTCTGAAGATCTTAGAGTGCTAACGATAAATCCTTACAGAAGGACTGCCACAGGTCTTGTCAGTTTTCTTAGGGCACACAGCACTCCAGCCGAGAACAGCGAAAGGGAACACAGCCAGGTCAGGTGGCAAGAATACTAATCAGAGCATTGCCCATCTTTGATAGCGATACTCACCAGACCAACTTACATTCTCAACAATAAAAATAATAGCTCTTCCCTGCTGCCTTCAATAAAATCCTCAATTCAGATGTGGAGAGTACATTATGTTCTTCCACGTTTTAGCCAGGAAGAGAAAAGCGTAACATGATCTTAAGATATAGAATATAGGTTCATCTCCCAAGGAAAATGCAGAGCAGTTTGTCCCAGAAGAATATTTCCATGCTCATATTTTCACAACGTTGCTCCAAATTTCAACTTTGTCTTTCAATGCATAAAAGTTTTGAAAGATCACATTCAAGTTGGGTACTCAAAGACAAAATGAAATAATTATCTGATTAATTCAATTAGCCATTCTACATAATTAAGACTTCTGTACCTTTTCAGGTTGTTGTTGTGTTTGGTTTTTTTTAAGGTCATTCTACAGATGATTTCCACAACTTTCCATTTCATCTTAGCTGAGAAATGTGTGATTTTAAAAAGAACTTTATGGATGTAATATCAAAGATTTTCCTTCCACTGCTTTGGGGGAGGGAAGAACTTTTACCACTGCCTTTTAATTTTCCCCCACTGTCAAGGTTGTGCTTAAAGAGCCTATTAAACCATTTATTATATGTGAGAAGGGCACTGGAAGAATGATTGTTTCCACATTGCTTCAACAAGTTAATCATAAATCTAAAAGGTTAACAAGAAAAATGAAATAAATTTTATACAAGTGAATCATGTTAAAAGAGTCAAAATGATATTTTACTTGCTAGTTATGAACTTGTTGATCTGATCTTATGCTTTGAAAAGAGGGAACTCAATATTGTGAAACAATGATGAGGACCACAGATTTCATTGCTTATTAAAATGTTTAGTATAAACCTTGGTTTTGGCTTCCACACATGTCAGCACATTTTGGCTGAAATTTAATACAAGATTACTTGGACAGTTCAATTTTCCTTCTTCTGTGTGATGGAAAAAAAATTTTAATGCTTGGGCATAAAAACTGTTCTTATTATTAAAGAAAGAAGAAAAAAAAGAAAACCTAGTAAATGCCTTAAATAAAAAAGAGTACTGTGCAGATGTAAGCCTTATTAACGTTCCTTGGTATCATGGTTATTTATGTAAAATTCTTTATTGACAGCATAAATCCACCATTTCATTATTATTTGCTGTTAATACGATGACCATTGTAAACAAAAAAATAAAAAATTCATTTCAGATTTATAACTAATGAGACACCAAAGTTTATTAAAAACACTTGCGGCATCTCTAAAGTGTTTTAAAATGCCAGAAATGGAGACAAACCAAGCACAGTGTTCTCTATGCTTGATTGGAGCTGCTCTGATTTACCCATGGTATGTTTCATTAAATAAAAAAAACATAAACATGGGACTTTATAAGCCTCTAGGGAGAGACATCACAATTTACAGTGGTTATGCCAAAGGCATAAAGTGGGAAGAACTGAGAGGCAAATGGAGGAAAATGAGTCTTGCTTAAATTTTTAAAGCAACTGAAAAGATGAAGTTCTCTAGGAAATGTCTTTAGAATTCCTTTTATGTGTTCTATTGATCAAACTGTCCCAGGTATTAGTGTACTTTTAGGGCTTAAAGACTCTTACAAAAACACAGCTATAAAATGAGTAAACATACAGACGCACATATACATGAATGTCCACCTGTTGCATGGGATTTTCTGTCCGTTTCCACTTACCTGACCTACGCTGCCAGAGGTTCTCCAAAATGGAAGTCCAGTATTCTTTCAAGGTTGAGGAACAGAAACTAGGTGTGGGATCTCTTTCAATCTCTATCCTGGGGATGCAACCCCAAAGATTTAATTCCAGAGACGCCACTCTGCCGTAGTATCAGCTATCTGGGACTTAAGTCTCCCCTCCAGCAGCCTTTTCCTGATACTCTAATCTATGGTGACAAATGTGTCCTTAATTTGCACAACACTTTTCAATTGCCCTCATAGGAGACCACCTTGAAGGAGCGAGTAAAGGGTTTAGTCATGGTTTCTATTTTTCTGTTTGAATCAATACATTCTAGTTAAATGGACAATTAATAGGTCACTTCCAAAATAGTGGTGTATCGGTCCTGGTTAATAAACAATCCCCAGAGCTGATAATGGGCCTATGTATTCAGCAAGTCCTGTATACACTCAGCTCATCCACTAAATCCCTTTTCAGGTGGACAGGGTTATATGGGAAGATGAGCTGGAATGAGTCTATAAAAGTCAGTTTCATTCACTGCTTTATTTTTCAGTCAAGTGCTTTAAATGGTGTCCAGAAATTCACTCGGAATGTGAGACAGGAGAAAAGATGGACACACAGAGCCTTGCTTTATGACCATACAAAAGGGCAACTGACCCTTGCCCGAGGCTTTTCCATGTGAAATGGCTCCGAAAGTTCATCTGCACAGTGAAAAATCGTGGTGAGGTCGCGTGTGGATGAGTCAAGTGAAAGTGACGATTGGTCACGGGTCTGTCACCCATTGTGGCTGGGTCCGGGCCATGTAAAGTGCTCTGTGGGAAAGTATCGGCCCCCTAAAGAGATGCTCAGAGGCCCGCAGCTCATTAAACGGCCAGCATTTGCTGCCTCACTTGTCAGGAGTCATTCTGTTGAGCAACTGCTCTCCTGTAACGTTCATAAAACACATGAACAGAGAGGCAGCAGGGACCTGAATTCAACCCTGATAGAGCTCTGTCCTTCAGCCTGACTCAACGCCGATTTCACTTTTCACCTGACAGAGGGGTTAACCTGAAAAAATGCTTTCTCTTGGGCAGCTGAAATAAATGCGCCCCCTTTCTGGACTTCTTTTTCATAAACTCAGATTCTCTGCCTACAAATCCTTATTTGACCTAGAAATCTCGAGATCAAGGTGAACTTAATTTCTTTTTAGTTCGACATTGTTTTCTCTGGGTACGTGTGTGTGTGCACGCACGCTTGAAAGTTTTTCAAAGTTGTCATTCTCACTTCACCCCTGGACACGGTTTACATTTTATAATGTTCAAGGAAAAGTTCTCTTGAAAATACTTCCTACAACTCTGCTTGGTTTCTTCAAGATCATAAAGAGGAGGTATTTGTCTCCTTTTACAACCTGGACAATTTTAATTATTTTCCATGGACACCCAGTGACTTTCTGTGTCACATCTTGAGCTGAAAGGAAATTTTATACAGCACAATTTCTTAGCCTTCCTTCCTTTCTTTTTTCTTCTCTAAAGGAGTATTGCTACACGTTTCAAAAAGAGCCAAACTGGTCCCTCTGAGATCTTTTATGTCAAATGGAAAACAAGTCGCTTTCCTTGGTGTGTCAGCCCTGGGTTTCAATGCCATTAGAAACTGCTCACAATTGCTCAGTGTGCTGAGGTCTGATAAATCTCTGGAAACCTCCTGAATAGGATCGCTGTGATTTTTTAGTGAGGATTTAGCTCCTTCCCATTGCATTACCAATTAGTTTTCCAGAGCACATTAAATCCTGCTGCTTTTGGTTTACAGAATAACTGAGGCATTGCTGATGAAGCATAAAAACTTACTTGCAAAAGCAGTGGGGGATGCAGGGCACCGACAGGACCCACCACAGCATGCCGAGTAGAATGGCGGGGCGCTCAGGAAAAAAGGTTTGGAAGACGCTGCGGAGAAAGCATTGATCTCATTGATGAGCCATTTCTTTTAGACAATATTCAAAATTCCAGTTTCCCGAAAGTCACTGAGAAAAACACTCCATTTTCTGAGCCTTTACTTAGCTAGTCAAAACCTTTACTGAAATCGAAGTCATTCTAAAGTAGCCTTTATCTGTCAAAGAGACTGCCGGATAGTTTAATCAAGATTTGGAAGATGTGTTGGACTCAATGGATCAAAACCAAACTTAATTTTCTGTGTGGCCATAAACATATGTGGCATGTATTCCTTTATTTAAAATATCCCAGAGCAACACTGTCCAAGAGAATGATCTGTGGTGATGAAATGTCCTTTATCTCCACTGTCCACTTGAAAATAAATATTTTTATTACTCTCTCTACATATTCAATGGCAACATTTTTCTTATCTAAATCATATCTAGTATTATTTTGATATGATTACATACATTTTTCAAGAACACAGTAGTTTCAGACTGTTATTTTAACCAATTGATAAGCATGTGTTTATTTCTGCCAATATTTTTGAAGGATATATCAAATTAAGTGTATTGCCCAATAAGAATTTAGGTTCTCAATGCCTTCAAATTGCAAATTAACCATAAATCATAATATAATGGAAAGTTGCCAATATTAATGTTCTCAGTTTTTTAATATCCAAATCTTCAAATAATAAAATATTTGTCTTAATGATATTTTGAGGCATACACAGCTGGCTCAGCCAGTGGAGCATACAACTCCTGATCTTGGGCTTGTAAGTTTGAGCCCCACATTGGGTATAGAGATTACTTAAAAATAAAATCTTTCAAAAAATGATATTTTGAAAATATAGCAACTAAGCAAAGTATGAAAAGGAAATCCAGTTTGGTGTTCAAAAGTACTATAAAACTTCAAAAAAAAAATTTTTTTAAGTAGGCTCCACGTCCAATGTGGGGCTTGAACTCATGACCCTGAGATCAAGCATTGCACGCTCCATCGAATGAGCCACCCAAGCAGCCTATAAAACTTTTATAAAATTTCATTGCTATCCTGTTATTCTAATATTGACTATAAAACCATCAATGATAAATCATTCATTTTAATTTAACATCTTATATTACAAGAAAATGGCATTATTTAGGCAGAGTTACATTTTCCATTTTTCTCGGACTATATGAAGTACTTTGAAAAATAAAAATCTATTTTTATGTATAAAAGTTGTCATATTATGTTTACTCTCAAGCAGTTCTGTTAACTTATTTCACCTCCAAAATAAACTCTCTATAGATGATTAAGTTATGGCTATTGTGCTGTTTGGCACAAAATGCAATGCTGTGTTTACATTCATACAATGAAATATTTATCATGATAGCTGGAAAAACACACATAAAAGAAATATTTTTACTTTATAATATAAAGTGTAGAAAATAAGTATACTAGTGATACTATCACAGTAACGATGCAAAATATGTATAAATTACAAATTTTACTATTCTAGCCAAAATGTTTCTCAGTCTAACCCTATGGCCCTAAAAGCAGAAAGATAAAATATGAAAAAAAAATGCATGGTTCATTTGAGACAAGTGATCAATTAAATTCATTTGTGATAAATGAAGTTTTGAGATATATGATCTTAATGTTAAATTTAACCATAGAAAGTTTTCACTGAATAGTTTGTTATATTACTATATATTATCTTCATAGAGTAAAGCTGCAATCAAAATGACATATTACCTACAGTAACAAACTCTTGTAAAACATTTTACATGACCAGGCTTCGGGTTCTATTGTGCAGAATTTCTTCGCCATTTTAAATCATCTCTTTGACATACATATATTTACACAGATTAGTTGATTCCTGATTTCCATACATAAATACACCTTGTTTAAGCTGGCTTATGTGAAAATTGCTGTGAAATTCCAATTAAGTGCTCCATTTTTTTTTTTAACATGTGCCTACTCTGACATAAGTCAAATGCTAATCCAGCTGAGCATGTGATTGCAGGGGTGTCGAACAGTACAAGGAAATAACCATTTAAAACAATGAAATACAAAACAAAGAAAAATAAACAATGAAACACATTTTAAAATATATATTACACTTTTAAATTTTTGTAAACCACATGCTTTTTAAAGTAATGAGCAAAAAAGGAACCTTAATCGTGATAAAAAACAAAGTAACAAGTTGTCAGACCTGATAAAACTTTGGCAAGCCATTAAGAACTACTCTGAAGATGCTCTGAAAAAGGCAGAAAACAAGAAAACTTCATCCCAGATGATAATGCATTTCAAAGTCCATCAGTGCAATCGAGATGCAGTCACTTTATCCCTGATCATATTGGGAATAATTCGTCATGGGCTTACTGAACAATATTGATGACAATAATATTTAAGGAGTGCTTACTCTAAACCGGGCACTTCACTGGCTATGAATTCAACACATGCTATCTCATTCATTCATTAGCATTCAGCCTCAAATGGGTATGCATCTGGAATGTGATGAGGACTCTTTTCAGCAAATTTTTTTTAAAAGGACAAGAGAAACATAAATATTTTAGCATAATATTTAGTAATTAGCCAGGAGGGATAAGGATTTCACGCACCGAGACTGCTAATTATTCATATGAGCTGGAACCCAGAAAACGGACACATTTCCCAAATTTTCTTTGAGAAAAACAAATGGCCTTTCCTACGTGGGGAATAAATGCGCATTGTCACGTGCTACAGCGTGATGTTAGGTTCTGTTAGCTCATTTCAGGATACTCCAAGTTTTGTATCCCACCAACAAATCTAGCTTCCAGTTTCTGTGGGAATCTGTTACACGTCACAAACAAATCACTTCACATTCTTGGAACTGAGCTGTGAATCCAAATGACGAAAATCACTTATTCGCAGAAAACCTCATGAACTTTTCACTTCTTAGGCAGATGTTCTGACTTAACTGAAGCCACAGAATCAGACTATCTATTAGCTTTTTTGAATATTTAATTAAGGTGGGAACTTAGAGCCAACATAATGGTGAATTGGCCCAATTGCTTTTCAAACTTAGCTAGATGGTTCTGTGAAACAAGCATCTCAGAGCCAAGGATGGTTACAAGCCTGACTACAGAGAAATTATTTCCAAAATTCCGTTGTTTAGAAAGCAAGCAATAATTTTTAAATGGGTTTTCTGTTGTTATTTTCACTCTTCTTTTGCTGATGGAGCAGAACAATGGGTGCTTAAAAGGGGTGAAACCACATTCTTTTTATTGTCAGTGCAAAACTGTGGTACTAAGTGACTTGAGCTGACATTTCAAAGAAAGAATACTAAAGACCACTAATAAAACCTTCAAATAAATTTCAAGAGTCCACTGCAATGCTATGCCAATTGGCAGCACTTTTTAAGGATGAGGAGAAATGAGAGAAGGTTCCAAGATGCCCTACTAAGGGCAACCAAAGGGTCAAAATATACCTCCAGGAAATAACAAGGAATTAAATAATTTTTAAAAAATGGTTTTAAATGGCCTTCTTCAAATGCCTGGCACGTGGGCACCAGGAATAAAGAAATCTAAACTTCTGACCTGAAAATAATACACAATTGGAATAGAGTATACCCAAAAATGAGACTCCAAAGAAGGGCAACCAGACGCCCTGCGTAATAAGACCTAAGAAATAACACTTACCTAATGATGTGTGATTTATTTTATCACACAACCTGGAAGGAATTCATTTATGTGATTCACATGCAAATTTGCCTTCAGTCACAAGGGAAAGTAAGTTAAGTAAATTCATCCTTTATCTTCCTGCTCATCAGAAAACAACAGAAGTCCACATTTTTTTCCTCAATGAGTATTTCAGACACAGAAAAACAAAGGTCTTAATGTTCTGGTACAGCTCATGAGAAGATAAATCAAGTGTAGTGTCTACTTGTTTGATTCTATCCTTTTAATTCTGTGCAAATAATATTTATTGCATCTCTATCAAGTGCCACACAGTGTACTGTGTACTGGGATCACGAAGATGAAAAAGGACAGCTTCCTTCCCTAGAAGAATTTCTTCTTAGTGTTTCTTCACTTACAGATTGATATCTGCTGGTCAAAGAAATGGAATGCAAATTCTTCTGTTCTCCAAAGCTATTTTTGTTCTGTAAAATCTGAGGCATTCCCCAAGAAAGAGATGAGATTCGAAAAAATTCATATGGTGCATTTTCCTAACCATTGGTTCTCAACCTTGAACACACGCTAGAATTATCTGGAGTGCTTTTCAAAGATACAGATGCCCAGGCCATACACCAATGGGGTTAAATCACACTGGCTAGGGGTGGGCTCCTTAGCACAGCATTGTTTCAAAAGCTGCACAGATCATTACAATGCATCGCCAGGATGGAAACACTGAAAAGAACGCAAAACAATGTCTGACACAGCAGGCACTCAATAAATGTTAGCATTTACTCGGCCATTATTATGTAATTTGAGATCAACTGTGAGACAACGTATAAAAAAAAGCAGCATGGTCAAGACTTCCACTGAAATAGAGAAGTAAGTAAAAAGAAAAGATTATTGTTAAGAAGGCTTTGTCAAAGAAGGCTTTAATCATGAACAACATCTTAATCCACACCTTAATTTGGAAGGTATTTGGAATGGCGAAGGATGAGGAAGAAGACATTCCAACAAGAAAAGATGGCATGAACAAAAGGAAGGGAGGCGAGGAGGGCAGGTTAAGAAGACCAGCCCTACTGCGGGCACAAGGCCCAAAGACTGAACGTGAAGGAATGTAGTTGGAGGAGCTAAATGTTGCTGATGGAATGAAGGTATTGAAGAACAGAGTATTTTTATTTGATTTGATTGTCAAAAGGGGACAAATAAGGTTTCCCTGAGTAGCTTGGAAATATGACGAAGCTCTATTTTAGAAAAATTCACCTGGCAGTGCTGGGTGCGATGGGGTGGAGCAAAGTGGGGCTACGTGGAAAGATCGCACTGCAGTAAGAACATAAGAAGACGTGACGATAACCCTTTGTTTGAACACTGCCACTAGCATCTTCTCTAGCCTCACCTCACCAGCAAGTGGGTAGGGTCTGGCTTCTTCTCAAGCTGTGGGGCCCCAGTTCATGGCAATCATTAAATATAATCACTACATCTGCTGCCTCTTCCTTCAAGGTATCTCCACAGCAGCTCGGAAAAAATGAGCTAAATTTGAGGAAACCCATTGCTCTTTTAATTATAAAGTCGATGTCACAGGAGAGAATAGTATAACAGAATAGCATTTGTAGCTGTCAAATTCTAAAAGCCTTAATGAAGGCTCCTTGAGCTTGGAGCTATACAACTCTGTGTGACTAATTCTTGCACTGGTCTACTCCAGCAGGAGACAGCCCTGGCAAGAATTGTATCTGATAATGGTTACCCTGATTTCTCCCTGTGGCAGATTTTAAATGGCTGCAAATTATTCAGCGCTCCTTCCATTGAGAGGTAGGGTGTCGATTTCCCCTTGCCTTGTATTTGGGATGGTCTTGCTGCGTGGTTTGACCAAGGATATGGAAGAAATGACATTCTGGAACTTCCACACCTAGGCCCCAAGAAGTCTTGCAGCCACTGTCTGGGGTTCTTGGAGTGTTTGCTCTTAGAACCCTCCCTTTCATAACCCAAGCATCATGCTATTAGAAGCTCAAGACACTTGGAAAGTGCAAGTGTGGACTGCTGGACTAGCTCTAGTTGAGTACCCAACCAAGAGTCAGCCATGTGTGCAGCCATTTTGGACATCCAGCCCAGATGGGCCTTCAGGAGACCACAGCCCCGGCTGCCATCTAACTGTAATGAGATTCCAAATGAGAACCACCCAGTGGAGCCCAGTCAACCCATGGGGCTGTGAGAGAAAATAATAAATTATTCCTTTAAGCTTCTAAGCTTTGAGATGGCTTTTTATACAGCAATACCCCTTTCTTCAATATTTTGCTTGTAGTGGAATGGTGGGAAGGAGTCTTTCACATCTTTCCCTGTATGTTATCGGTGGGCTTTGGCAGTATGTGTCTAAAAGTCAAATGCTGACTCTAATCTCTGTTCTTATTTTGAAATGAGGAAGTGGAGGCTCGAGGAGTTTCTATGAATTGATTATGATTATATAATCAATAATATAAAGACCTTAGACTTGAATGTAAGTTTTAAAATTATAGAAATGTGGCTAAAACCAGCTCAGAAAACTATATTTTTACATTTATCCAATTTGCCATTTTTGCTCTGGAGGAATAGATGGCAAACTTTTACTATAAAAAATACTTTAGGCTTTGCAGGCCATAGGTCTCTGTTGCAACTATTCAATTTGTAACACAAAAGCACCTATAGAAAATATGTAAACAAACAGAAGTGACTCTTCCTGCTTTAAATAGGACTATCTTTTGGTTTCAGATCCAATCCCTAAACTCAATCCAGCCCTAGGACAGTCTCTTTAAGAAATATGCCAGCAGTCATGGTTTTTATTCTCTTTTACTGCACAAAAATCTTCCCAAAGAATAACCTACCTCCTTTACATATTCTATTTTTTTTTTTTTTAGAGTAGAGAGAGCACACGTGTGCATTTGAGAACGAGGTGGGGCTCGCAGAGGGAGAGAGAGAGAATCCTAAGCAGGCTCCACACTCAGCGTGAAGCCTGATGCAAGGCTCTATCTCACATCCCTGAGCTCATGACCTGAACCAAAATCAAGAGTCAGACACTTAGGGGCACCTGGGTGGCACAGCGGTTAAGCGTCTGCCTTCGGCTCAGGGCGTGATCCCGGCGTTATGGGTTCGAGCCCCACATCAGGGCTCCTCTGCTATGAGCCTGTTTCTTCCTCTCCCACTCCCCCTGCTTGTGTTCCCTCTGTCGCTGGCTGTCTCTATCTCTGTCAAATAAATAAATAAAATCTTTAAAAAAAAAAAAAAGAGTCAGACACTTAACCAACTGAGCCACCCAGTTGGGGCACCCATAAAATATGCCCCCACATATTTTAATTTTAAAGGTTGTCAGAGATTTAACATTTTAAAGAACAAGAAATTTTAAGTCCTCTCAAGAGGACTAGTAAAAATGTATATATATTCTATTTCTGACAGCCACTTTGAAAGAATAAAATTAAGGTTGCTATGCAAAGTACCCAAAAGTGAAAAAATTAGTTCATCTTTGGAATATTGATAAACAATAAGGCAATTAAGTATTCAGTAATATAGAAAAAGATGTGAATTTTTTTTCTTTCCTTTTCCCAGATGCTTTGGTTCTGAAACAAAAGTCTAAAAACTTTAGAGGCTTTTTGATCTTTGACT
This sequence comes from Ailuropoda melanoleuca, assembly GCF_002007445.2. NCBI lineage: Eukaryota > Metazoa > Chordata > Mammalia > Carnivora > Ursidae > Ailuropoda > Ailuropoda melanoleuca. The sequence goes on from NC_048233.1 coordinate 35,744,174, forward strand.
TCAGAGAGAATTTTAGTGCCCTCAGTTTACTGCTCATATAACTCACAAAAATTTGCCCCTGAAATATACCCAAATAATAGCTGGTTGACAAAATGAATAATGCTATTAAAAATGGGATCAGTTACGGTAACTTTATATAAAGTGATAAATCATTAAGCATTGCCAAATCAAGTACTGACTGGAGGCTAAAAAGAATAAAAGGGAGAGATTTCATTAAAAGTGGAAACACTACTGAAAGTAAAATAAAATATTTTGGAATAAAATATACAAGGGTCTGGTAAGCATATTATACATTAAGGCAAAAATCCAATTTCTTACTAAGAGAGTATAAAATAGAAAAGCATGATCTAATGAAGTCTTAAATAAGGATCCTAACAAGCATTCCTAGATAAAAATCATATTGTTTCTTTTTCCAGTTTGCCTTTTTATTCCTGACAGACTCCAGGTGTATTTGAATGAAAACTCATACTTACTTAACTGGCTTAAAAACTACGTACCTTTTCACTATTAAAAAAAAAATCACTGTAGGGGCGCCTGGGTGGCATAGCGGTTAAGCGTCTGCCTTCGGCTCAGGGCGTGATCCTGGCGTTATGGGATCGAGCCCCACATCAGGCTCCTCTATTATGAGCCTGCTTCTTCCTCTCCCATTCCCCCTGCTTGTGTTCCCTCTCTCACTGGCTGTCTCTATCTCTGTCGAATAAATAAATAAAAATCTTTAAAAAAAAAAAAAAAATCACTGTAATTAGGAAAAAACCTTATTTAGAGCCTCTGTTAATCCAAGATTAAGTAGACAAACCCTGTATTAAGAGCTACAAATCAGGGGTGCCTGGGTGGCTCAGTCGCTAAGCGTCTGCCTTCGGGTCAGGGCGTGATCCTGGCATTCTGGGATCCAGCCCCACATCAGTCAGGCTCCTCAGGTGGGAGCCTACTTCTTCCTCTCCCACTCCCCCTGCTTGTGTTCCCTCTCTTGCTGGCTGTTTCTCTCTGTCAAATAAATAAATAAAATCTTTAAAAAAAAAAAAAAGGTACAAATCAAGTCCCCTTGAAAGATATAACAAGGGGCGCCTGAGTGGCTCAGTCAGTTGAGCACCTGCCTTTGGCTCGGGTCATGATCTCCTGAGATCCAGTCCTGCATCGGGCTCCTTGTTCAGCAGGGAGCCTGCTTTTCCCTCTCCCACTCCCCCTGCTTGTGCACGTGCTCTCTCTCTTTCTGTCAAATAAGTAAAATCTTAAAAAAAAATATATATATATAATAAGATGTATTCTAAAATTATAAACAAATCAACAACAGAAATAGGATGGTAAAAAACAGGTTAAGTGAGATGTAAATGAAATATTTCACCACCACCCCCCACACACCTAAGGACACATTTGTTTAAATATGTTAAAGATAAGAACATTCCATTTCTGTAAAAACTTTCATAGCAAAACATCTCGAAGTATTTTATGAATACATCTATTACCTGTGTTGCTTCCTTTCACGTTGCTCCCATTTCTATCATTATTCAGCAGCAAACCTAAGCATAAAGTGATTTCTTACAGCAAAGGAAATTTTTTTTTCTGGTGGGCACAAGAAGAGGAGGAAGGAGGCACACTCAAAGAGGGATACAATGGAGTCTAATTCACAGCTTTGGTTCCAATATCTGAAGCCCATCTATGGCAAATAAATGTGGATAAAATCACTGCCGACAATCTTTTTAAATTGCCCATAACACAGGCCATCCTTTGGCTTCCTGCACGTAACCCTGAACTCTCTGAATCTTATGTTTACTTATGCATCAATGTCTACGAAATTTTCCAGGCATTCAAACCATTGTGCCTCTTAAAATAACCCTCAAATCTCTTAAGTCAATTGGAGTTCAGGGGAAAGCTCTACGTTTCTACTTGCCTGCTGGATTTACTCCTGCTTTATTATGAGACCTCAATAGCTTCAATACATGTTAACAGATTGCGATTCCTTGTTGTTAAAGTGGAGTAGAGACGCACATGTAGGGGTTGGGAGTGGGACAGGTGCTAAAGTCAGAGACAATTGCACATAAATTGCTACCCCACTGTCGCTCCAGCTCAAGTGTTATTCTGTAAAAAGGATAGCTTACTGAATCACTTCTAGAAGGGAAGGGACTGCCTATTAGACAGATTCTCCCTGAATCTGAAGGAGTTCATTAACTTGGGCAGCACAGAACAGTTTGTTCAGAGCTGTGTCAAGTTATTAAGATGTTAATATAAATTCAAAGACGTGTTAAGAACATACAAAAAATATGCACATGTAGTAAGAATATGATTCAGTATTATCTACAAATTCCACCAAAGGATGGTTGAGGCGATAGCCTGAGCAAGGAACCACTGGAATGGGGTCCATCCCTATCCTTCTCTGAATTCTCCATTCTCTGTCCTGGTTCTGGGTCAGTATCACCAACATTCAGGATGCCGTGATTTTAATTTGCCAGAATAAATCTAAAGCACGGTGGTAGCAAAAATAAGTGACAAACTCTGGCTTAATAAATTAGATCACAAAGTCTTCGAGTTGGACTAGACAAAAGTAAGTGCAATTAATTTAAGCCAGAGTCATGGATTAACAGGTAAATAGTAACTGGACTGGGAGGTGGACAAGAAAACTAGAATGCACTTTAAGTATTAATGGTAAGAAGCAATCCTAACAAGGGGCCAGAAAAATGCCATGGATCTGGTTCATTTTCCTTTCCTGTAGTATACAGTACAACTTACTTGACAAAATTATTTAAAAAAAAAAAAAAAAGGACTCACCTATCCAGAAGAAATATTTGCTTTCTAATACTTTTAAGGAATAGATTTAGTAATAAATTACATTCTGGAGATTATCTTTATGTCAAACTTTTTTAAAGTGTTTAAAATAATGAATGTCATTAAAAAACAAGGCTATTTCCACTTGTTTTTGAATAAAACTGGTGACATAACCAAGAGAAATTTATATTTTTCAGCTTTTTACATTTCAAGGCTCTCTTTAATATACAAAACATGAATATTTTAATCTAGCACAATATTCACCAAATAATGACATTAATGAACTTTTGGGGAAGGATCTCTGATGATTCTAATTTACTTGCAAAACCTCCTGGTTTCCCCTAATAAACTATAACAGATCCAAAGATTCAACCCTGGAGGTAAACTATTTACTACCTTCTATTGCACTAAATGTGCCCGTCTCGAGCCTTCAGGAATGCCCTTTGATTTTTAAAATTTTTAAACTACTCTATATAAACCCCTTGACGACATATAGCTACGGAGTGGTTTTTTTTTCCTACTCGAAATACTCGAAGAATTGCCACCTTTCAGGGATGAAGCACTGAGAGCTATCCTCTCATTTATTCCCTGTAAATCCATGTTACTGCTTAACTGTCCCCACCTTGAAGACCCACAGCTAGATGAACGGGAAGGCCAATTTATTTCCTTCTGGGCTCAGACACAAAATCACGACTTCTTATTATGATATGTGTAATTGGCTATCACTAGTTGCTGATATTCAATGAAAGACTAATATAAGGAATACGAAGATGGGGGTGATTTTTTCTCTTTCACAAGTCCACAGACATTTTCACGGTTTACATTCTGACAAAACCAAAATGAGCAAGTGAAGTAAATCATTGTAGAAAAAAAACTGGCTTACTAGGAAGATTGAAGCAGCTAACAATTATGAAAATGCTTGGTAAGCCATAGCGCAGTATGAACAAGAAACATAAGTTCCACAGGGGCACAGACAGTCATCCGTTTTGCGCACTGACCATCCCAATGGCCTAGGACAGAGCCTGTCACATGGGAGAGAGTCAGCAAGCATTTGCTGAACGAATGAAATATGTGATATAATTAAAAATGGGTAACAATGAAGCAGAAATTGCATGCAATGGCATAAGTCCCCTAGTTAAATAGTTCTGTATTTCAGCAATGCACCAATAAAAAGAACTCTGGGGTTTTTTCTTCGACATTTGGATTAGTACACTCAATGAGTTAAGGTTAGGAAAAAAAGTGGGTAGTCAATATGCTGAAATGATTAAAAACCACATTTTGTGATCCACTTCAAAGTAAGTGTCTAAAGGCTCAGAAGCGGTTGTTTGCTGACATTTCAGAAAGAAATAGAAAGAAATACTGTTTTCTTTCCAAAAACAGTAGCTCTTCTATCTCCTCTATATTCTCTACAGAACATCAATCACTATGTCTTCAGTCAGCTAATTTTCAGGTGATAGTAACCTTGTCAGTACTCATTATAACTTCATAATTCTACACAGTAGAAAAGAATTCCCCCAACATTTGGTAGGACAAAAATTTGTCACTTAAATAAAACTAGGGCAATGTTCAGAAAACTACATTCTGTGTCAAATTACAAAGATAAATGAACGTAAATGCTGGTTTTAAGCAGCATATTTTTAGGAACGAATATAGAGAGTTTTAATTTTCTTAAGATAATTCTCTAGATTCAAAAATTAAATGCACTCCTTTATTTTTTAAATAAAAGGTTATTTGTTCAAATGAAAATTAACCTAGGAGAATATCATATCTTCAGTGAGGACTGAATAAAACATTGGGAAAATACATACTTAAAATACATTAGAATACTTAAAAGGGAAATATAAAGTCTTATACTCTTATTCCAAAAAATCATTTTTGCATTTTAACACTTTAATAAGTGTACAAGAATGAATATATCCTTGAAAATTTTTTTAAATGTAGTTTGGAGAGCCTTTACCCAATAATTGCAATATTTTTAATGAAACAGATACACAAAATTCTTTTTCAGTTATTGAAATAGCTGCATTTGATTTGTATTTGGTTTATTTAAATTTAATCTATAAAATCTACAAAGGTGAAAATTAAGTAACTTTCAATGGTTGAGTAACCAGTCATGATCAGGAGCAATTTAAAAATACTTAAAAATAACTTCTATGGACACAATGCCAAACCACTAAAAGTTATGCAAATCACTTTTCAAAAATGTTATTTTTCATGACACAACATTATTTACTAACTCTTCCTAGGTGAACCTGCTTTATAGGTTTCTAATTTTGCAAATACTTCAGAAATAACGGGGTGGCCCAAATTTCCAAGGAACATAAACCCTGCCTTTAACTGTATTTGTTCCTTTCCCAAGGTACAAAAAGGCTTCCTAGAGTTTAGGTTTTACACCATGTGAATGAGACCGGTGCTCATATAATTATATTTGTTCCATTCTGTTAGTAACCATTTCAAACTGAAAGACCAGGACAGGTTCTAAACATGTTAAATTCTATAAAGCCATTAGCAATAAATTTGATCCGGCAGTTTGCTGGGACAATGGAATCTGCTGAAAAAGCGTCTATTAGTCATTCTGGACAAACCCATCGGGATTAAAAGAATGAGTTAAGATCGTCTAAGGACGCAGCGAAAAAAAAATTAATCCAACTGGATCTCAGCTTCTGAGTTTGTAAGAGACTTTTTCCTTTTTTCCACTGCCCATTTCGGCTGCCTCTCCATACGCTTTAGCTAATAGCTGACTAAACCGTCCGCATCCTCTTCCCAATCAACACTTAGGTTTTCTCCGAAAATGAAAACAAACCAAAATTGCCTTTCTTTGGGTAAGTAAATTCCCATTTATGGGTGAATTTCCAATTCCAGGTGCCAATTCAGCTGTTTCGGCTCAGCACAAAGAAAAAGTCGGCCTTGATTTCCTCGGCCTTAGTGATCCAAAATGTTAAGAATGGAGAAAGCCAAAAGTTTGCGCAACTCTCCTTCCAAAGATCTTTGCGAGCGTTCTTGAACTGCCCCGGCCCTCGAAACCTTTTGAGAAGGAAAAGCCCCCAAAGAGGGCCTCGCGAACTTCTCCTTGCCAAGAACTTCCCAGGGAGCTGGTGTCGCGCGGCCTCCAGGACAGGAGCCTGCGGGCAGAAAACGCTCAACTTGGGAAACCCCGTGAAACTGGTCCAGCGAGCCCAGGGATCTTGGGACGGGGCTGCCCTTTCCCGCTAACCCAATGAGGTGCATTCAGGGTTTCTCCGGAAAGGCCTGAAAATCAAGGTAGCCCTACCACTTGTTGAAAAGAGACCGAGGGTAAGCTAATGGTGTGGGAGAGGGGAGGAGAGGTGTCAGAGTTAGTGGTGGTACCCTCTTTACCCCCGAAGTGGCATCTCCACTAAAGCTCGAGACGCTCCAGGAAGGTCTCAGGCCAGAGCGGATTCCTGCGCGCTGGGGCCGGGGCTCCCTTGGCGCAGGGCGCACCTCCGAGCGCCTGGATCCCGGACCCGCCGGGCAGGAGGCGCCGGGTGCGGGTGGGGAGGGAAAAGCTAGCTCACCTGGGGCTGAAGGCTGGAAGCTACAGTCTCGGTCCGCCGGAGTCCGGCCTGGCAGCCTGGCGCCGTCCGCCGAGGGGCTGAGCACTTGAAAAGCCCAACGCGTGCCGTACGGCGCGCCGCCGGGGCTGACTTGCTCCGTCGCAGGGCACAGCTTGAGGGGAACGGGGCTGGCCGGCAGGGGCCGGACCTGCGCGCCGGCGGCCGTGGCGGCGGCGACTAGAGCGGACGTCGGGCCGTGGTGCGCGGGTGGCTGCAGCCCGTGCGGTGGGGCGCCCCCAGCCCGCAGCAAGTTCTCGATCAGAAAACTCTTGCCCAGGTTGCCAAAGCCCGGCGCTGTGGGGAAGTTGAGGAGCGCGGAGGACGCTACCACGTCCCAGTACGCGCCGGCGTGGGCCGCCACGGCGCTGGGGAGCATAGTGCGGCGCCCGCACGCCGCCTGCGCGCCCGCCTCTCGCTCCGCGTCCCGCACCAGGTCCGCGCCGCGGCCTCCGGTCGCAGCCTCCCTCAGAACTGGAGCGCGCTGAGCCCGGGAAGGAGGAGAGGGCACCGAGGACGCCGGCAGGCTTGGAACGATATTATTTATTTGGGTTGGGCGTTTTTTTAAAGGATGGGAGGAGTGAGTGTGGGAGGGGGAAGCTGTGCGTGTCTCTGGCCCGCGGCGTAGGCTCTGGGGGCGCCGGAGGAGTCCCTCCCGCTCCCTATGCAGATCCGGACTTTTTTTTTTTTTTTTCTGGAAGGCTGGAAGGTGTGTCTAGCCCATCCATTCATGTCACCCGGCCCACAAAGTGACAGACGCGGCCAACAATAAGGGCGGCCCCGAGAGTCTGAGCTTTGGCCAAGGGAGGGGACGCATAGCGGGAGGAGGTGGGCGTGGAGGCGACAAGAACCGGGCGCGCTCGCCCCCTCCCCGCGGCCGGGCCCCTTGCTCTGCAGCCCACGCAGCCCCCGGGACGCGAGAGCGCGCGACCGCGGATGAGGAGGGCGGGCGACACTCGCTTGCAGAGAGCGTTCGGTGTACCACCTGTTGGTCGACCCCTGGCTCTCCCGTGTTGATGTCACTTCTTCAGGAACGAAGGGGCATCCAGGGTAAGCGAAGAGTAGTCACTAGTGTCTTGAAGGGCTGTAGTCATCAGAAAAAGTCGCAAGTGTTACTGAGACATCGTGGTCCTACAGATGAAAAGTTTTAAAGAGTGGGTTGTATGTGAGATGTGCCCCTCCCGCCTTGTTAAGGCAAAGGAAAGAGTTTTTCTTGAAGACCTTTTAAGAAATTTCGTAGGTTCTAGTAATTCGTTTCTAGTCACTTTTTAATAAGATTTGATTTCGGAATCACTCCAGAAGAGATGTTCTAATAAACTTTGATCTAGAGAAAGTGAGCTTAGTTGGAGTTGGTTAAACGGTTGGCTCCAAAACCCAGGAAGAAAAGCCACCACCAAGTTTTCCTATAAAAACGGTCTTCTTCCACAGAGACCAGAATGAGAACACTGAATTACTTAGGATTACAGTTGCTCTTTTTTCCCCAGTAGAAATTTGGGCAATTTCCAGTTTATTAACAGGGACTGGACAGGCAAAAAAAACTGTGTGTGTGTGTGTGTGTGTGTGTGTGTGTGTGTGTGTGTGTAGTTAAAAGTTCCTTTAACCACAAGGCAATTTAAAGCTCCTCGTTTTAGAAACTGTATCAATGGAGTTTTAAAACTGTGACTTCTCTGTCAATTAACAATTCCCATTGCTACTCTCCTTGCAAATTTAGATGCATTTATTTAAAATAAAAATTTTAAAGGATGTCTGAAAGGTCGGGGGTTGCATGTATAGTTTTCCTCTTTATCCTAATAATAACATGATTCCTAGCTTCAATTTACTTAAAAGCTGGAGGGGTTGTCAGGGTAGTGAGATAACTTTTCTTTAAAAACTCACCTGGTTGATTTGTGTTTCATTTACACTAGGTATGTCAAAAGCTTTCTAGAAATCCACTCAGTCTACCTGCTGCTAAATGGAAGGGAAGTTATTTGCAAGGCTGGTGTATGTTACTGATATTCATTCACTTATGGATTTAGCCAACAAATCTTTACTGAGCATTTCATATTTATTGAGCATTTGTGATGGTCCTGGGAATATACAGAAAGAAAAAGAAAGGTCTGGCCCTTGCTTTGTACAAATTCAAAGATTGGTGAGGGAGAAAAACAGTAATACCTGAGAAAGGGACTGTAATTTGGAAGGAAAGGTGTGAGGAAGCCTCCAGAGTAAGATTTGCCTTAAAAGGTGAACAGGGGTCAGGGATGGGGTGTGAAGTGGTAACCTTTGAGATTAGCAAGGAAAAGAGAGAGTACATCACCCCTGCCGGTCCTAGATCATAGCCCCCATTTATTCAGTGTTTACATTTGTCCAAGTATAGGACTAAACAATTTGTACATATTAACTTGTTTAACTTCATAATAATATTATAAGGTCGGTACTGTTATTGGCCCAGTGTTAGTGAGTAGACACAGAAAATTTAAGTAACTTTCCTGAAGCTGCACAACGACCAGAGTGATGAGGTTGAGATACAACCTAAGCTGGATGATTCCAAAGCCTTAGAACCTTTAAGTTCAGCGGTCACTCTCCTCACAAATCGACTTGCCATGCTAAATGGCGTCATCTGGCCTTGCAAGGGAGGCTAAGAAACAAGTATTCTGTTGTTCCATGGTGGAAGGTGGCAATGAAGGCTTGAATCAAGAGTAACTGTTGAGTCAGTCAGCTTACCACAGGCAGATAGGAGGCAACTGGAGAAATCCAGACACAAAGTGATGTGGAATTTAACAAAATTAATGGCAAGAAAATGGAATGGAGGGGATAGATATTACAGTGAATTGAATCTATAGGACAGGATGATGCAATTCTCAACTGGAGGTGAGCCCCTCCCTACTCAAGAGACGTTTGGCAATGTCTGGAGATATTGTTGGTTGCCACAACTTGATCAGAGGATGGGGCGGGTAGCCACTGGCACCTAGTGGCTAGAAGCCAGGGATGCTGCTCAACGTCCTATAATGAACAGGACAGCTCCCCCAACAAAGACATATCCAGCCTGAAATGTCAACAGTGTGGTGGTTGAGAAACCCTGGTTATAGACGACAAGAGAGAATGTAGGATCACTTCCAGCTTTCTGGTCTCACGACTGAGTAGATGCCCACTTAATCAGGATGGGGACTTATCAGATGAGAAGCAGGGTTTACATGGAGGTATGAGCAGAAAGATGGAGACAGATGTTCTGGTTGTTTGCAAAAACTTCCAGGGAGAATAGTGTAGTGAGAAGAGAAATGAACCAAGAGACAAATGCTGGGGAATATTGGTATTAAGGGGATGGATAGAAGAAAGAGGAGCCTTGAAAGAGATTGAAAACAAGCAGTGAAGATTTGGTGACTGAAATCAGAAGAGAGAATGGAGCCATGGAAATCAAAGGAGAGGAAGTTTCAAAAAGGAGGAATGGCAGACCTTGGTAAAGAACTGTTGTATGCTCAGCAATTTCCTTTTCCAACTGGACAAACAGCTACAGTGCATTTCCCAGCCTGCCCTTCAGGCTGTGTATGGCCACTGCAATAAGACAAGTGATCTGTTTCTCCTCCAGTTCTGTCCCCTAACAATCCACACAGTCCTTTGCTCGTCAGCTGCCAGATGCAGAGGTCCGGGGGATGAAGAAGTCCTCAGGGCACGGTGGAACCACAAGATGAAAGCAGCCTATGTTCCCGAAATCACCACATGGAAGGCACACAAAAATGAATATTTACATAAGTAGATTATGACATAAGCAAAAAATAAACATTTATTGGGTAATGCCATTAAGATTTAGGAGTTGGTTCTGCAAATGCCTCAGATTAAAAAAAAATTTGATCCTTAGTGACTTGGGCAAGAGCCTTTTTGTCGGCAGCAAAGGAAGTAGGCACCAGTTTGTGTGTGATTGAAGGTGCGTAGAAGGTAAGAAAGGAGGGGTGTGGAAGATGAAGAAACATGGGAGGAGGGTAAAGGGAGTTACAGGGTCAAAAAAAAAAAAAGAAATGGAAATATTTATAAGGTGAGAGAAAAGGGACTGGAGGTAAAAGCGTGTTTGATAGAGCAAAGAGCGGTGATACACCCAGCACCGGCTCTGAGGCTCTTTACCTTTTGGTAAGGAAGTGTTCTGGGTCCGAGGCCTATTCTTATGCATCCAAGTGAGCATGAAGGACCACATTCAGGAGACTGCCTTTCCCAACAGTTATCTTTATCTTCAGGTAACATTAGAGGGTGTTTTACATAGCACAAAGGACATTATAAGTTATTTTTCATCTGATAAATAAGTGGTATTTAAGATTCAGAGGAAAGCATTCCCACCTTTACTTGAAAGCCTTTACCCTCCAGAATGGAGCCCAAGGCTTAATTCTGACCCAGCCCTGTGTTCTGTCACTGACTTCAGGAACTAATTGCCTAAATCCAGCTATAATCTTAGCAGTGTCCTGGGACTGGAACACTGTCACATTTCCTCAAATGAATCTTTCATACAGAATGTGAACTTGAAAGGCCTGAGAGATGGACATCATTGAGCTTACAGACATATTACAGGACTGTTTCTGTATATGCTTGCACACAAATGTTGAAAAGTGTCATAGAATTCAGTCTGACATTTGCATTCACACCTGGCTGTGGGGCTATGGAGATGGCTCTAAATCTCTTAATTTGCTTAATTAGCTATTTGAAGCTTCTTGTATTTATGAAAAAGAACCTAATCATTGAGAAAGCCCCATAGACTCAGGCCATTTTCATAGACCACTTTGGTCTATGCTGAGATCTGGTCCAAAAAAAAGAGCAAAATCAAATGCTTAGGACTGTTCCTAGTCTGGAGAAGTAGGCTTGGGCCAGATTATGCCTTGTATACAGTACTCAGGATTTTGGACTTTGTCCTTAAAGCGATGAGATGTGCACCAGAAAAAAAGAAATTGTAACTGTATGTGGTGATGGATGTTAACTTAAACTTATTGTGGTAATCATGTTGCTATACATTTCAAATCATTACGTTGTACACCTAAAACTACAGTGTTATATGTCAGTTATATCTCAATTTAAAAAAAGAAAAGAGATTGATTTCATATCTGCATTTTGAAGGATCACTCCTGTGGTATGGAGACTGTACTAGGATCTGGAGAAGGTGCTGACTAGACACCATTCAATTCATCCAGAGAAGAGATCCTGGGACTTTGGACTGGGTTCATGGCGGCAGCCATGGGGAGAAGCAGGAGAGTATGATAGCTATCTAGAAGGTAGCTGTGAATTTAGAGTCTGAGGAAGTCTATTCTCTTCTAAGGAGCCAGTGTGCTTCGTTTTATCAGACTGTGGGAACTATATAGCCCATTGTGTTTCTGATATGTTTTGAATGCCAAAAAGTTGAGCTCAATTTAGAGTTCAATTGAAGTAACTCTCTTAGCCTGTATTTCTCTCGTCTCCAGCCTCAGTTCACTTTAGATCTTTTATGTTTATTGCTGACTTTGTTATATGTGTAACCATTTAGTGCACCTCCTCCAACCCTATAAGTAATAAGCAAATACAACAAACAAGTAAATCTTTTTATTTTTTAATTTTAAACACACATGCTTATAGTAGTTCCACGAAGAATTCTAGGGAATCTAGGGGCGCCTGGGTGGCGCAGTCGTTAAGCGTCTGCCTTCGGCTCAGGGCGTGATCCCGGCATTATGGGATCGAGCCCCACATTAGGCTCCTCCGCTATGAGCCTGCTTCTTCCTCTCCCACTCCCCCTGCCTGTTTTCCCTCTCTCGCTGCCTGTCTCTATCTCTGTCAAATAAATAAATAAAATCTTTAAAAAAAAAAAAAAAGAATTCTAGGGAATCTAAAGAAGCTTCCTTAATTCCTCCACGATCAGCCGAAATCTCCCTTTGGGCAAGAGAGTCTGTGCTTGGGGAAAAGATAAGCTTCTCATAGCCCAGGTACTATGCACTCTGGATTGTTGACCTCACTGGCAGCTTCTGAGCACCTACTCCAACAATCAGACGTCTTTGAAAAGAAGATGTGATTGTGAGGAATTAGTTCTGTTCTCAACTGAAAGGAGAAAATTCAAGAGTGTCATCGTAGCCTTTTTAGTAACCACTGAAAATCTGGCTGGTGCGGGTTACTCAGGGAGAAACAAGTATTTCCCAGAACTGCTAACTGTGTAGATTCTCTCCACTGCCCAACACCCACTCACAACTCAGAACCTTAGGCAGATTACATCCTAATCCTTAAATTAGAGAAAAAAATATTTTTTAAAAAGTCCAGGAATATGTTAAGAGGTACATTCATCTACTTCAACAGTCATTACTCAGTTAAATTCTGTACAATAATATACTTTCTTAAATATTCTCCCATTCCCTCCACCCTACTCCATCCGCAAATACTCTTGGGTCTTCAAAATAAACTCTAAAAATCTGGCTCACCTCTGAAAGACATTTATAAATATGTTTTCAGTTTTGATCTGGCAGGACTCATGCTCATATTGTCTTCCTTTTCCTGCACATGTCCTTTCTGGCTGGCTCTGTTGGCTTTTTGTGCATTATTTTGCCATGCCTCGGGCATTGTTCATCTCCGTGCCCTGCATTCTACCTTCAAGCTCTATTTTACGGACTTTCTTCTGTAACTGGGAAACTTCCCAGTTTCTTTCCAGGCTATTCAGTTTCTTTGGCATTCCTCGCTCATTGATCATTTCTAACCACTTTCCACTTGTCCTGCTTGGCCCGCAGTGGAATGTGAGACTACTGAATGATTTTGAGGAAATTATTCTGGATGCCGCCGAGCAGCAGGTCTTTTCAACTGTTCCTCATTGTCTCAGTGTCCTCACAGCCACAGGTGCCTCTCATTCATATTGAAATCCCACAGAGTTTTTGGGTTTGCCCTGAATTACTGCTTTGGACAAAAGGGAGGATGCACATCACATTGTGAGTTTTGTCCCATTCCCAGTGTTTACACCAGAATCATCCCTTCAGATGAACATTAAGTGTTTTTGCATTTACTGCCAAAAGTATGAAGTACACACTGAGAAGTTAATCCCTTGTGAAACTGCTCTTAGGCTATGAACTCAGGCTCTCTGAACCGAATTTAGATGTGTCAGTCCCCTTGAAGTGTTATTTCTCTGGCCAGAATTTGTCTCCTGTAAAATGTAATAAGCATTTTAGGCAAATAAACAAAAATTAAGCCCTAGAGTATTTGTTTCTTTCCTAGTCCCCCAGTTCTCTATTGAGTTTCACTGCTTTGATTTATTTGGAAACTAGAGTAATATCACAAAGCTTCTGAAGTAAGCATTGCTTGACCGCCAACCATTTAAATTGTGTGGTGTAATTCTCAAGTGACCCTCCTTATACCACTTAAACATATGCTCTCTTTTTTCAGTGTCATGCATACATTTCACACTCGCCATCATTCCATCTACACATCTCCCCCAGCCCCAATCCAACACCTCTGGTCCAGCTATCCTTTCTTCTTTTAGCTTAAGTTCCAGTTGGTTCACAACCCTAGGAGCTTACCAAGTGAAATCTTAAACTGGCCCCCAGTACCCAGAGGGCAAGGAGAGACCAAAGAAAGAGGCAGGCCACTCCAGATTGGACAGTGGTAGGTTGGCTAAACAAGGGAACTTACATACAAGACTTCTCTTGGGTGGCCACAAGACCAGTAGATCTCCACACCCACCCACCAGATCTTAAAAGTTCATATCAAGGCCTTAACTGAGTTCTGTCATGTTATACCATCCAGGTGGTCTCAATAACACGTTGCTCTCTGAAGGCTTTGTCTTTAAAAACACCTTCCACTCTGGGAACAGTGGAGAGAGTGTACATTCCAAGCACAGGGGAGGGGGTGAGGAGCCTCTGATTGCCCACATCCAGTGTCTAGTTCTTGGGTCAACTGGCAGTTATGATCTCTCAGTTAGCTCCCCCAGAACTTCACCAACTCATGACTGGCTCTTATAATCTTACCCTCCTCTTTCATAATGTGCCCTGAGCAATCAGCAGGTTTCACCAACATGGAGATGACTTGTTTGGTGGCTATCTGGCTGCACTGGAGGCAGATACCACAACATTAATAGAGGCACCTACAAGAGAAAATGCAGATCATGATAAAGATTCCAAAATAAAGTAATATTTTTGTTTTGTTTTGTTTTTCTACTAAGAGTCCCATGATCCAAACAGTTGATTGCTAAATCCCCTAGGCTATGGGTTGGATCACTCAGGGAGTTGACCTTTGTCCTCATATGATTTAATAAAGATGACACATGAACAGACTCCTCAGGTACGAACACACAACTCTTTGTTCGGACAATGGCACAAGTGCCTAATTGCAAGGCATTAATCATGTCCAAGTCCATTCTATTTTGGAAGACAGCTCTTCTCATTAAAGACGTTTCAGTATTCAGTTAAGGACAGGCTTTGTTGGCTATCATTTAAGGTTTGCTTGGTAAATTTGCTAAATGTGCTATAATGTTCTCCAGGCCAATGGAGGAAACAAAGATGGTGTCCAAGTGATTGTATTAGTGGGCAACAGGAGTTCATGGATTGGTGGACTTTCAAAGTAATAAGTGGGTTCACATCGTCTGTAGTTGTGGTAGCATCATTACTGAGGTAAGACAGTGGTTGATTTCTTGACATTCAGGTATGTAATACTTTTGGAGTGAATCTGTCCCTGACTAGCTGACTTTCAGATGCAGTTTGCTGATAATATTTGATTGACATGCAAAAGTGTCTTCACTAAGGGGACTTATTGTTTATCTATTGAACAGGATTAAAACTGATTCAAGTGGCTACTTGTTACCATGGTTACAGAACAATCACTTTAGAAAAAGCTTATGGAAACTTTTTAAATTCTCAGTTCTCCCTTTTCAATCCTCCTTCATCCAGGGCTCTAGAAGAGATGATCAAGATTTTCCAGATCTTATCACAGGTGTTGATTCTCTTTATAAATATGGTTTGTAGAGATCTGATTTTTAGTTGGAGCCTTGGTGTGATATTATCCTGTGTTTATCTGGAATCATTTAGGTCATCTGTCAAGATAATGACGATGCAGAGGTATTTAAGGCTCTGGACAGCAGACATCAGACACCTGTGACACAAGTAAATATAAATAGAAGTATTCAAGAAATTATCAGAAGATTCTCTAGAACTAGGCCTGATTAAGTAAATAATTCCAAACAATTTTATATGACCATCTTAAATAGCCAGGCTGCCTTGTTTTTTTTAGATTTTTATTTCAGTACAGTTGACATACAGTGTTGTATTAGTTTCAGGTATACACTATAGTGATTCAACAATTCTATACATTACTCAGTGCTCATTATGATAAATATACTCTTAATCCCCTTCACCTGTTTCCACCATTCCCCCACCTACCTCCCCTCTGGTAACCACCGGCTTACTCTATGGTTGAGAGTCTGTTTTATGGATTGTCTCTTTTTTTTTTCCCTTTGTTTGTTTTGTATCTTAAATTCCACATATGAGTGAAATCATAAGGTATTTGTCTTCCTCTAACTGATTTATTTCATTTAGCATTATATTTTCTAGATCCATCCATGTTGTTGCAAATGGCAAGATTTCTTTCTTTTTTATGGCTGAATAATATTCTATTGTGTGGGGGGAGGGCACATCTTCTTTATACACTCATCTACGGATGGACACTTGAGCTGCTTCCATAATTTGGCTATTGTAAATAATGTTGCAATAAACAAAGAGGTTCATGTATCCCTTTGAATTAATGTTTTTGTGTTCTTTGGGTAAATACTCAGTGGTGTGATTCATGAATCATAAGATAGTTCTACTTTTAACTTTTTGAAGAACCTTCATACTGTTTTCCATAATGACACACCAGTTTGCATTCCTACCAAAAGTGCACGTGTGCCTTTCCTCCACATCCCCACCAAAACCTGTTGTTTCTTGTAGTGTTGTTTTTAGCCATTCTGACAGGTATGAGGTCATATATCATTGTAGTTCTGATTTTGTATTTCCCTCATGATGAGTGACATTCAGCATCTTTTCATGTGACTATTGGCCATCTGTATGTCTTCTTTGGAAAAATGTCTGATCACGTCTTCTGCCCGTTTTTAAATTGATTTTTTTTTTTTGTTATTAAGTTCTTCCTTTGTTTTAGATACTAACCCTCTTTATTGAATATATCATTTGCAAATATCTTCTCCCATTCAGTAGGTTGTCTTTTAGTGTTGTTGGCTATTTCCTTTGCTATGCAGAACCTTTGTATTTTGATGTGGTCCCAACACTTTATTTTTGCTTTTGTTTCCCTTGTCTCAGGAGACATATCTAGAAAAAAGTTGTGGTGGCTGATGTTGAAGAAGTTATTTCCTGTGTTCTCATTGAGGGATTTTATGGATTCAGGTCTCATTTTTGTATCTTTAATACATTTTGAATTTATTTTTGTGTATGAGGTAAGAAATTGGTCCAGTTTCTTTTCCATTTTGCTGTCCAGCTTTCCCAACACCATTTGTTGAACAGATAGTTCTTTTCCCATTAGATATTCTTTCCTGCTTTATCAAAGATTAACTGACATATAGTTTAGGTTTATTTCTAGGTTTTCTGTTCTGTTCCATAGATCTATGTGTCTGTTTTTATACCAGTACCATACTGTTCTGATTACTACAGTTTTGTATTATAAATTGTGATGCCTCCAGCTTTGTTTTTCTTTTTCAGGATTGCTTTGGCTATTCAGGATCTTTTGTGGTTCCACACAAATTTTAGGATGGTCTGTTCTAGTTCTGTGAAAAATGCTCTTGGTATTTTGATAGGGATTGCATTAAATGCGTAGATGGATTTGGGTAGTATAGACATTTTGACAATATTTGTTCTTCCAGTCCATGAGCATGGAATGTCTATTGTTTCTTTATATCATCTTTAATTTCTTTCGACAGTGTTTTATAGTTTTCAGAGTACAGGTCTTTCACCTCTTTGGTTAGGCTTATTCCTAGGTATCTTATTTTTGGTGCCATTGTACATGGGATTGTTTTCTTAATTCTTTCTTCTGCTTCATTATTGGTGTATATACATGCAACAGATTTCTGTACTTTGATTTTGTATCCTGCGACTTTAATGAATTCATTTATGAGATCTAGCAATTTTTTGGTGGAGTCTTTGGGGTTTTCTATATAGAGTAACATGTCATCTGCAAATAGTCAAAGTTTTACTTCTTCTTTACTGATTTGGATGTCTTTCTTTCTTTTTGTTGTCTGATTGTGGTGGCTAGGACTTCCAGTACTATGTTGAATAAAAGTGATGTGAGTGGACATCCTTGTCCTGTTCCTGACCTTAAGGGAAAAGCTCTCAGTTTTTTCCCATTAAGGATGATGTTATCTGTGGGTTTTTCACATATGCCCTTTATTATGTTAAGGTATGCTCCCTCTAAACCTATTTTGTTGGGGGGTTTTATTATGAATGGATGTTGTACTTTGTCAAATGCTTTTTCTGCATCTATTGAAGTGATCATATGGTTCTTATCCTTTCTACTATTTATGTGATGTATCATGTTGATTGATTTGTGAATATTGAACCACCCTTGCATCCTAGGAATAGATCTCACTTGATCATGTTGAATAATCTTTTTAATATATTGTTGTGTATAGTTTGCTAACATTTTCTTGAATGTTTCTGCACCTGTGTTCAACAGAGATATTGGCTTATAGTTCTCTTTTTTTGTGTCTTTACCTGGTTTTGGTATCAGGGTAATGCTGGCCTCATAGAATGAATTTGGAAGTTTTCTTTCCTCTTCTATTTTTTGAAATAGTTTGAGAAGAATAGGTATTAACTCTTCTTTAAATGTTTGGTATAATTCACCTGTTAAACCATCTGGTCCTGAACTTTTATTTGTTGGGAGTTTTTATTATTAATATTATTACTGATTTGATTTCCTTGCCAGTAATTGGTCTGTTCAAATTTTCTATTTCTTCCTGCTTCAGTTCTGGGAGGTTATATGTTCCTAGGAATTTACCCATTTCTTCTAGATGAACTATTTGCTGCCATATAATTTTTCATAATATCCTCTCATTATCCTTTATATTTCTGTGGTGTTGGTTGTTATTTCTCTTCTTTTTATTGGTGACTTTGTTTATTTGAGTTCTCTCTCTCTCTCTCTCTTTATTTATTTATTTCGAGGAGTCTGGCTAAAGTTTTATCAGTTTTGTTGATCTTTTCAAAGAACCAGCTCCTGGTTTCATTGATCTGTTCTGTTTTTTTGTTTTTTGTTTGCTGTTGTTGTTGTTTAGTTTCTATATCATTTATTTCTACTCTAATCCTTATTATTTCCTTCCATCTGCTGGCCTTGTATTTTGTTTGTTGGTCTTTTCCTAGCTCCTTTAGGTGTAAGGTTAGGTTGTTTGAGATTTTTCTTACTTCTTGAGGTAGGCCTGTGTTACTATAAATGTCCCTCTTAGATCTCCTTTTGCTGTATCCTAAAGATCTCGGACTGGTGTGTTTTCATTTTCATTTTCATTTTTCTCCATGTATTTTTTGCTTTCCTCTTTGATTTCTTGGTAGACGCATACATTATTTAGTAGTATGTTATTTTGCCTCCATGTATTTGTGCTCTTTCCAGATTTTTTTCTTACAGTTGATTTCTAGTTTCACAGTGTTATGTTCAGAAGAGATGCATGGTGTGGCTTCAATCTTCTTAAAGACCTATTGTTGAGACCTGTTTTGTGACTTAATACATGATCTGTTCTGGAGAATGTTCTGTGTGTACTAGAAAAGAATATATTCTGTTTTAGGATGGAATGATCTGAATATATCTGTTAGATCCATCTGGTCCAATGTGTCATTCAAAGCTACTGTTTCCTTATTGATTTTCTGTTTGGATGATCTGTCCATTGATGTAAGTGAGTGTTAAAGTCCCTTACCATTATTGTACAATCAATTTTTTCCTTTATGTTTGTTATTAATTGTTTTATACATTTGGATGTTCCCATGTTGGGTGGGTAAATATTTACAATTGTTATATCTTCATGTTGATTGTCCCCCGTTGTGATTATATAGTGTCTTTGTCTCTTCTTACAGTCTTTTTTATAAGGTCTATTTTGTCAGATACAAGTATTGCCACCCCAGCTTTATTTTCACATCCATTTACAAGACAGATGTTTCTCCATCCCCTCACTTTCAGTCTGCAGGTGTCATAGGTCCGAAATGAGTCTCTTGTTGTTTTTATGGTTTTTTTTTTTTATGTTTCAAATTTTTATTTAAATTCTAGTTAGTTAGCATATAGTGTAATATTGGTTTCAGGAGTAGAATTTAGTGATTCATCACTTACATACAACACCCAGTGCTCAACAAACAAGTGCCCTCCTTAATGCCCATCACTCATTTAGCCCATCCCCTGCTCACCTCCCCCCCCATCAACCCTCAGTTTGTTCTCTGTAGTTAAGAGTTGCTTATGGTTTTCTTCCCTTTTCTTCCCCTTCCCTTACGTCTGTTTTGATTCTTAAATTTCACCTATGAGTGAAATCATGTGATATTTGTATTTCTCTGACTTATTTTGCTTAGCGTAATACATTCTAGCTCCATCCACATCATTGCAAATGGCAAGATTTCATTCTTTTTTGATGGCTGTGTAATATTCCACCTTTATCCATTCATCAGTTGATGGACATTTGGGCTCTTTCCATAATTTGCCTATTGTTGATCATGCTGCTATAAACATTGGGGTTATGTGTCCCTTCAAATCAGTATTTTTTGTATCCTTTGGGTAAATACCTAGTAGTATAATTGCTGGGTCATGGGGTAGCTCTGTTTTTAACTTTCTGAGGAACCTCCATATTGTTTTCCAGAGTGGCTCCACCAGCTTGCATTCCCACAAACAGTGTAAGAGGGTTCTCCTTTCTCCACATCCCCACCAACATCCATTGTATCCTGCGTTGTTAATTTTAGCCATTCTGACAGGTTTGAGGTGGTATCTCATCTTGATTTTGATTTGTATTTCCCTGATGATGAATGATGTTCAGCATCTTTTCATGTGTCTGTTGGCCATCTGGGTGTCTTCTTTCGAAAAATGTCTATTCATTTCTTCTGCCCATTCTTAACTGGATTATTTGTTTTTTGGGTGTTCAGTTTGATAAGTTCTTTATAGATTTTGGATACTAACCATTTATCAGATATGTCATTTGCAAATACCTTCTCCCATTCTGTAGGCTGCCTTTTAGTTTTCTTGTTTCCTTTGCTGTGCAGAAGCTTTTTATCTTGAAGTCCCAATAGTTCATTTTTTTCTTTTGTTTCCCTTGCCGTTGGTGATGTGTGTAGTAAGAAGTTGCTATGGCCAAGGTCAAAGAGGTTGCCGCCTGTTTTCTTCTTTACAATTTTGGTGGGTTCCTGTCTCACATTTAGGTCTTTCATCCATTTTGACTTTATTTTTGAGTATGGTGTAAAAAAGTGATCCAGTTTCATTCTTCTGTATGTTGCTGTCCCATTTTCCCAGTACCAGTTGTTGAAGAGACTGTCTTTTTTCCATTGGATATTCTTTCCTGCTTTGTCAAAGAATAGTTGTCCATAGAGTTGTGGATCCATTGCTGGATTCTCTATTCTGTTCCATTCATCCATATGTCTGTTTTTGTGCCAGTTCCATACTTTCTTCTTGATTACAGCTTTGTAATATAGCTTGAAGTCTGGAATTGTGATGCTTCCAGCTTTGTTTTTCTTTTTCAGGATTGCTTTGGCTATTCAGGGTCTTTTGTGGTCCCACACAAATTTTAGGATTGTTTGTTCTAGCTCTGTGAAAAATGCTGGTGATATTTTGATAAGGATTGCATTAAATGTGTAGATTGCTTTGGGTAGTATAAACATTTTAACAATGTTTGTTCTTCAATCCACGAGCACGGAATTTTTTCCATTTCTTTGTGTCCTCTTCAGTTCTTTCCTAAGTGTTCTCTAGTTTTTAGCAAATAGATCTTTTACTTCATTGATTAGGTTTATTCTTAGGTATCTTCTGGGGTTTCCCCCTTATGTAACTGTTTTCTTTTCTCTTGCTGCTTTTAAAATTCAATCTTTATCAGTACATTTTGCCAGTTAATTACTATGTGTCTTGGTGTGGACCTCCTTGGGTTGATTTTGTTGGGGGCTCTCTCTGCCTCCTGGATATGAATTTCTGTTTCCTTCCCCAGATTTGGGGAGTTTTCAGCTATTACTTTTTCCAATAGATTTTCTGCCCCCCTTTCCCTCTCTTCTCCTTGTAGGATCCCTGTAGTGCAAATGTTATTATACTTACTGAAATTGCTGGGTTCCCTCAGTCTATTCTCATTTTGCATATTTTTTTCCTCTCGCCTGCTCAGCTTGATCGCTTTCAATTACTTTGTCCTCCAATTTGCTGATCCATTCTTCGCATGCTTCTAGTCTGTTATTTATTCCATCTGGTATGTTTTAAATTTCATTTATTATGTTCTTCATCTCTGACAGATTCTTTTTTATCTGTTTGTTAAGGGTCTCACTGATGTCCTCCACTCTTTTCTCAAGTCCAGTGATTATATTTATGATCATTACTTTAAATTCTCTATCAGGCATATTATCTTTGTTTCACTTAGGTCTCTTGCTGTGGTTTTGTCTTATTCTTTCACTCGGGACATAGTCCTCTGTCTCATTTTGTCTAACTCTCTGTGTCTCTTGGTCTGTGTTACAAAAATCAGCCACTTCTGCTCTTGAAAGTAGGACCTTGTGTAGAAGAGGTCTTGTAGTAGCCCTGCAGTGGAGTGTCCTGTTTACCAGAAGCTTTCTCCTATGTGTGTTGTTTGCACTCTGTTATTGTAGCTGATCCACTTTTTCTTTCAGTCCAGTCACCTGCAATGGCTCTCTTTGCCTGTTCTGGGCATTGTTTGGTCCATGTGTGTTAGTAGACTAGTCTGGCGCCACCTTGGGCTTATGTTGAGTTAGACCAGGCATTTGCCAGAGATGCAGTAGCACCAAACTGCAGGGTGCTTTCCCTGTGTTGTCTCCTGAGAAGCTTTCATTGGTGGGCAGGGCCTATAATCAGACCAGCTGTCTACCCCCAGTGCACCACTGGGGCCACAGTCTGACTGGTGTGTGTGGTTGTCTTTCCCTCTCCCTAGGGCAGGAGTCACTTTGGAGTGACTGTCAGGGATGCTGGTATACTGCCAGGCTTATGGCCCTGGTTTGAATGGGCTCTGGCCAAGACTGTATTGGAGGGTGCAAATCTGCAAAGCATGCAAGGGTGGGGTGCACAGTTTTAGTAAGGTTTGTGTGCTGGTCCTCCATGAGAGGGGACCTGCCACTGCCACTGCCAGGACCAAGGTTCCACTAAGCACGCTGGTTAGGAGACACTGCTGGCACAGTTTGCACTGGTCTTCTGGGGGAAGGGGACCCATGGCACCAAGACTGAGGCAGGCCTGGCTGGAGGAGACAGATCTGCCAAAGCCAGATGGAGCAGAGTGTAAGCAAGTTAAGTGGTGAAGGTATGTGCTGTGCTAATTCCTGAAGGTGGCCATGTGTTTATACTGAGGGATAGGGGAGGGAAATGTCACCTACTAGCTCCTTTGTTTCAGGAAGAGTCTCCAGAGATCTCTGTTCCTCCAGGACATACTCTGAGATTAGTAAATAACTCTCCCTCCCTATGCCCCCAGGTCTTTTTCAAACTGCGGCTTCTGTGCTGTATCTCCAGGGTCTGTGATTTGTGCTGTCTTTTTAATGGTGGGGACTCAGTTTCCTCTTGCCCTCCTGGCTCTCCGAGAGCCAAGCATGCTGATCTTTAAAATTACAGGCCTTAAGTCCCATGGTTGTAAGAACTCATGCAATTTGGCCCCTCTTGTTTTCAAAGCCAAATGTTATGGGGATTTGTTTTCCCTGTGTGGGCTTCCTGGTATGATAGTCTGTTTTTCTCTCTTCTCCACACCCAAAAGTCCCTCCCTCCCACTAACAGTCCCATGGTCCATTCAGCCCCCACCAGGTTTCTGCTATTCCTGCCATCTTTGATGTGGCCTTCTCTCTATTTGTGAAGTTTATTCTGCCAGTCTTCAGGTCATTTTCTGTGTTATCTACATTGACCTGAATGTTATCTAGTTGTATCCTTAAGACAAGGTGAGCTTAGGGTCTTCCTATTCCACCATCTTCCCAGCAATCCACCAGGCTGCCTTTTATTTTAGCTAAGATGTAGATTGTTTTACCTTACCGAAAAGGTTAATTCAGTGCAGTATGGAGTGTTAGCCATGGGCATATTCCTCCCTGGCTGGCCAAAAGAAAGTGTGTACGTCTGTGTGTGTGCGTGTGATCTCTGTTTTTATTTGCAGGGTTCTATATGTGTTCATTACATTAAGCTGTTAATATAACTCTCATAGCCTTGGAAATTGTTTATCTGTTTGGATTTTCAATTATTGAGATTTATCAAAATCTCCCACTATGTATTTTCTTATTTCTCTTTGTATTTCATAAATTCACATGTAATTTGTATCTTTCTTCTAATAATGTTTCCTCTTTAAAGTCTGTTTTGTCTGATATTAATATAGTTAAGCCATAATTGTTTTTATTATTACCTTCCTGCTGTATTTTTACATTCTTTCAGTTTTAAATGTTTTATGTTCTTATGTTTCTGATGTGTTTTAGGTACGGCTGGATTTTAAAAGTCTACTCTGAAAACCTCTGTCTTTTAATTAATGAATTTAACTCATTTATATTCAGTGTGATTGCTGATATTTTCAATTTCTGCTGTTTTGTTTTGTGCTGTCTACTTACCTTTTCATTAC
The DNA here is from genome assembly GCF_002007445.2 of Ailuropoda melanoleuca. NCBI lineage: Eukaryota > Metazoa > Chordata > Mammalia > Carnivora > Ursidae > Ailuropoda > Ailuropoda melanoleuca. Next base: position 35,768,174 of record NC_048233.1, read on the forward strand.
TATGCTTTCTCTTTCTTACTTTCTTGATTGTTATTGAATTGATAATGTTTTGTTTATTCCCTTTTCTTTGTATACTGGGCCAAAAGACCAAATGCACTCAGTTTCTATTCCACTAATGGTGAATCTAAACATTTTAACATTAGTCTTAATTTGATGACTATCTCTACTGTTGTCCTGAACAACTTAATTCTAAATACCACTCTACTAATTTACATGTTTTTGGTCAGGTAATTTAGTTTAATCTTGTTTTATACTCTTAATATAACAATTGATTATTTGTATATACTCATCCAATTATAAATTTCTTACTATTCCTTCTTGAGCATCATTGGTATTTTTTCTATGTGTATAGTCCATTTTTACGAAGTACCTCCATTTTTCAGTGAGTTGGAATTCTTATTGAAAATGTCTTCAGTTTTCTGTCACTCTTTTTTTTTTTTTTAAGATTTTATTTATTTATTTGACACAGAGAGACAGCCAGGGAGAGAGGGAACACAAGCATGGGGATTGGGAGAGGAAGAAGCAGGCTTCCAGCGAAGCAGGGAGCCCCGATGTGGGGCTTGATCCCAGGACTCTGGAATCATGCCCTGGGCCAAAGGCAGACACTTAATGACTGAGCCACCCAGGCGTGCCAGTTTTCTGTCATTCTTGAATAATGTTTTAGCTATGTATAGATTTTAGATTTACAGTGGTTTTCTATAGACTTTTGGAGATGCTATTTCATTGTTATCTGGATTCCATTGGTGGTAGTATAAAGTCTGCTGTCAGTCTGCCATTCCTGTCTTTTCTTTCTTGGCTGCTTTTCAGGTCTTTCAGTTTCATTAAGGTAAATCTAGTGATTACTCTTTTTTTCCTTTTAAAAAAAACTCATCCTCTGAACTTACAGTGCTTTCTGAATATGGTAATTCCTATACTTGATCAATTCTAGAAAATTGTCAGCTATTACTTTTTTAATTTTTTTATCTTTTCATCACCTCAGTTCTCTAGGTAAATAATTTATCTCTATATTCCAGACACTATTTCTCCCTTCAACTGTTTAATTTGCTATTTAATATTAACTAATGAATTTTTAATTTAAATTATTATATTTTCAGTTTTAATTTTAGATATTCCACTAGTTCTCTTTTCAGATTTTCCTGGCCAGTTTTAATACATTGATCTTTTCTCATATTTTAATTATTTAAGTCTTTAATGTTTTTAAACAATTTAAGCATTTTTGTTAGTTCTATCAATAATTTGTTATTTGAAGATCCTAAAGGCTTATACTTATTGTTCTGTTTGTCATACAAAATTTGTTTCTGTTATATTGTTTTCTTATGTTTTGCAATTTTGGATTGTGAAGTCATTTTTTTTTTTAAGAGACAGCATGTGCAAGCATGCGGGGGGATGCAGAGGGATAGGAAGAGAGAGAATCTTTACCAATGTGGGGCTCAATCTCATGACCCTGAGATTATGGCCTGAGCCCAAATGAAGAGTTGGACACCTAACCAACTCACCATGAAGTCATTTTTAATGGAGTTGTGTCTTCCAGAAATCCACTGTTATTTGACTTTCATGTGTATCACTCTAGAGATACTTTGTGATGGCACAAATTGGCTTTCTGCCAATTTTTCCAGCCCTGCCAAGATGAAGTATTGGGAAGATGCATATTGAAGAATTCAAACTGAAACCCAAGCTATATATTTTAAAAGAATAATGCCATACTTTATGCTGTAATTTTTAATTGTTTTATATCAGTAGGTTTTGTTTTTATTTTACAGGCATATCTCAGATCTATTGTGGCTTCAGTTCCAGAGCACACAAAATAATGAATGTTATAATAAAGTTGGTCAAATGAATTTTTGGTTTCCCAGTGCATATGAAAGTTGTGTTTATACTGTGTCTGTTATGTGTTTGATAGCATTGTATCTAAAAATGTAGATACCTTAATTTAGAAATGCTTTATTTCTAAAAATGCTAACCATATCTGAGCTTTCAGTGAGTCATCCTTTGTTGGAGGGTCTTACCTCAATGTTGATGGTTGCTGACTAATCAAGGTGGTGGTTGCTGAAGGTTGGGGTGACTGTGGCAATTTCTTAAAATAAGGTGACCTTGAAGTTTGCTGCATCAATTGACTCTTTCTTTCATGAACAATATCTCTGTAGCATGTGATGCTGTTTAATAACATTTTACCAACGGTGGAAATTCTCTCAAATTTGGAGTCTGTCCTTTCAAATCCTGCTGCTGCTTTATTAACTAAGTTTATGTAGTATTTTTAATTTTTTGTTGTAATCTCAACAATCATCAGGAGTAGATTGACCAGGAGTAGATTTCATCTCAAGAAATGACCTTTTTTTTTTTTTTAAAGATTTTATTTATTTACTTGACAGAGAGAGAGAGCACAATCAGGGGGAGGAGCAGAGGGAGAAGGAGAAGCAGGCTCCCCACTGAGCAGGGAGACCAACGTGGGGCCTGATCCCAGGATCCTGGGATCATGACCTGAGCCAAAGGCAGACACTTAACCATCTGAGCCACCCAGGTGCCCCAAGAAACCACTTTCTTTGTTCATCCATAAGAAGCAATTGCTCATCCACTAAAGTTTTATCATGATTGCAGAAATTTCAGTGACATCTTCAGACTCCACTTCTAATTCCAGTACCCTTGCAATTTCCACCATGTCTGCAGTTACTTCTTCCACTAAAGTCTTGAACTTTCAATTCGTTAAAAAAAAAAAAAGGAATATCTATTAAGTACAGTAAAGTGAAGCACAACAAAGTAAGTTATGCCTGTATTTAGTTTTCCCATATTACCAAAAATGAAAATACTTTATTTTCTACCAAGAGTCAAATTAATCTTTTCATTAAATATAAATCTAGTCCTATAACTTCCCAGCTTAAAACTCTTCAATGGTTTTCTTTTTTCTTTTCTAAGAATGGAATAGGATCTAAGATCATTAACATGTTCTTCAAGGCCCAGAATGATTTGACCCATGACAATTTTGCTAGTCTTATCTCAGTCAGTTTCCCCGAGGTTGCTGCTCTTTGTCAGTTCCTCAAGAGTATTATGTTCCTTCCCAACTCTGAGCCTCCGCACATATTATTCCTTCTGCCAGGCCTCTTCTCTGTCTCAGCCTCACTTGGAAAATACCCACTTGTCTTTTTGGTCTCAGCTTAAATATCTCTTCCTCAGAAAACCTTCTCTGAATTCCCCAGTCTCATAGCCAGTCAAGGTTATACTCCCATATTACTTACTTTCAGAGTACTCTGAGGATTTTCTTTAAGTATAATTAAATCATTTCTTTTTAATTTAATGGCTGTCCTCTCCACCTGAATAAGCTTTGTGTATGTGAGATTAGGTCAGTCGGTTCTGTTCATTCCTAGCAGTCAGTACGTTGCCTAACTTGCAGAAGAAAATAAGCAAAGCTTAGCACTGTGTTCTATGTTTTGAAACAGATATCAACATTTTTTATTTAATTTAAGCTTTCTACAAAGAGCTGTATCAGGAAATCGAATTGATGTCCCAAATGTATTGAATCGCAAAACTTTTAGAGTGTGGAAAATAAAGAAATTAGTTTTAGGCAGGAAAATAATTGCTTAAATTTTTAAAGTAATTTATGTTAAATTTGTTTCTGAAGTAATAAGTACTAAATGTAGCAGTCTATTTCTATTACACTAGCTATTGTTATTATTTTTATTACTGTTCATGTTTCTCAAATCTTGATATCCATAAAGAAATAAGAAACACATTTCATCAAAGACAAGCTGTTATAATGGTAATGCTATCTAATAAAGTAAGTCCCCTTTTCTTTATCTTCAGTGGCAGGAAACTTAAAGAAATATGTCACTTATAAGAAAGCACAGACCAAATTTCATTAGCAAACCAAATTTAGACTCCTTAATACACAGACATTTTATAAAAAGGTATCTGTATTAAACAAGTACTGTTTGGTTCAAGTAATTATTTTCATTGTCTTTTTTTCTCATTGTCTTACTTTAATTAAAGTTGATTTTGTCTTAAAGGAAGATGAATATTTCTGTTTTTGTATTTTTTCTTTCTCAAAGAAGGAACTTATGTCACTGCATGTGCCACATTATAGGTGGCAATAAATACATGCTGAATAAAATGATCAGTTAACAACCTGAATTTCATTTAATAATGATTCATTATTTTTTAATGTAAACTATTGACAATTTTTTTTATTATGTTCAGTTAGCCAACATATAGTACATCATTAGTTTTTGATGTAATGTTCAATGATTCATTAGTTGCGTGTAACACCCAGTGCTTGGATATGGATATAAGCAAGATGTCAGAGATAGACTTCAGGGTAGCAATTATGAAGTCAATAGCTAGGCTTGAGAAAAGCATTAGCAACAATATGGAATCTCTAAGGGCAGAAATGAGAACTAATCAGGCTGAACTTAAAATGCTATGAATGAGATGCAGTCTAAACTGGATACTCTTAACAGCCAGGGTAAATGAGGCAGAACAAATTAGTGATCTAGGAGATTTATTGAACTTTAAACTTTTTAAAAGTATATTTATACCTTATATTCACAAGAGAATATCAAAATGACTCTTCTTGGATTTTCCAGCATATATATATATATATAATCTTTCTTATAAAAAGTATTCCCAAGGCATTTTTTTAGCACTGATTTGTATCTCCTACCTGAATTATTGTGAGAGCATCCGAGCCACATTTTTTACTTCTTATCTCTGTTTTCTTCAACCACACCACCATGCCAATATATCATATACCTTTCCAACATTCTTTTATTCACAATTAATTAAATGAGTATTTACTGTATGCCTGGTACTGCTCTAGGTTTTAAGGACTCGGGAGTAAACAAAAAAGGGCTCCCCTATTCTCATAGAACTTACTTTCACCAGGGTAAACAGAAAACAGATGAACAATAAATATAAATTGTGTTGGCAGTTAGATAAACTCCTATAAAGATAATAAAGGAAAGTGAGAGAACAGAGTGTAAAGTAATTTTATTTTGGCTGGGATTTTCAAAAAGACCTTTCTAAGGAGGTAGTGATATTTGGGCAAAAATTTAAACGAAGTGAGCACATGAGGCATGTAAATACCTACAAAAGACGATTAGAAGCTGAGGATCAGCAAGTACAAGGCCAGAGGTGAGTGCGCACGTGGTTTTTAAGAATAGTAAGGAGGCCAGTGTGGATGGAACATGAAGAGCTGGTAGATATTGAAAATGATGTTGGGGAGATAGCATAGAATCTGGTCATTTATAGTTTAATAGGTCATCAAAAGGACTTTCAGTTTTATCCTAAGTGTGATATGCAGCCAATAGAAGGACAAAACAGGGAAATTACATGATTTGGTTTATATAATAGAATAGTCATTCCAGCCTCTAAGTAAGGGAGTTGGAAGAGAACTGAAGTGGTCCAAATGAGGAATAACATGGGCATGGACTAGGGTTGAGATAATAGTGGTAATAAGAAGTGGTCATATTTGGGGACTACTTTGAATTTAGCTTCTACATTCACTGATGGACTAGGAGTCAAGGATTACCCCTTTTAATTTTATCTAAGTGCCATGAGTTTCTCTGAGGTGCTATGAAATCACTTTGAGGTATTAGTTTGAGATGCCTATTAAACATTCAGGTAAGGTTATTGCTTAGGGCATTCAATACAGGGGTTTGGAGTTCAGGGGAGAGTTGAAGCTCGATATATAAATATGGAAATTATCAACTACATTTGTATCTTTGGGGTAAAAACCTAGGAGTGCAATTGCTGGGTCATAGGGTAACTCTGTTTTTAACTTCTTAAGGAACTCCATAATGGTTTTCAGACTGGCTGTACCAGCTTACATTCCCATTAGCAGTGTAAAAAGTTTCCCCTTTCTCCACATCCTCACAAACATTTGTTCTTTCCTGACTTGTTAATTTTAGTCATTCTGACTGGTGTGAGTGGTCTCTCATTGTGGTTTTGATTTGTATTTCCCTGATGCCGAGTGATGTTGAGCATTTTTCCATGTGTCTGTTGGCCATTTGCATGTCTTCTTTGGAAAAATGTCTGTTCATGTCTTCTGCCCATTTCTTGATTGGATTATTTGTTCTTTGGGTGTTGAGTTTGATCAATTCTTTTTTTTTTTTAAGATTATTTATTTATTTATTTGATGGAGAGAGAGACAGCCAGTGAGAGAGGGAACACAAGCAGGGGGAGTGGGAGAGGAAGAAGCAGGCTCATAGCGGAGGAGCCTGATGTGGGGCTCGATTCCAGAACGCCGGGATCACGCCCTGAGCTGAAGGCAGACGCTTAACGACTGAGCCACCCAGGCACCCCTGAGTTTGATCAATTCTTTACAGATTTTGGATACTAGCCCTTTATCTGATATGTCATTTGCAAATATCTTCTCCAATTCTGTCTGTTGTCTTTTGGTTTTGTTGACTGTTCTTTGCTGTGCAAAAACTTTATCTTGGTGAAGTCCCAATAATTCATTTTTGCCTTTGCTTCCCTTGCCTGTAGAGATGTCACTGCAGCCGAGATCGAAGAGGTTGCTGCCTGTGTTCACTAGGATTTTGATGGATTCTTGTCTCACATTTAGGTCTTTCATCCATTTTGAGTCTATTTTGGGGTATGGTGTAAGAAAATGGTCCAGTTTCACTCTTCTGCATGTGGCTGTCCAGTTTTCCCAACACCATTTGTTGAAGAGACTGTCTTTTTTTTTCATTGGATACTCTTTCTTGCTTTGTCAAAGATTAGTTGACCATAGAGTTAAGGGTCCATTTCTGGGTTCTCTGTTCTATTCCTTTGATCTATGTGTCTGTTTTTGTGCCAGTACCATACTGCTCTTCCAGACCAAACTCTCATGCCTGATTTTTTTCTTTAGTTTTTAAATAGGAAATACATTTTTAAAATGAAATAGATTATTAGATTGGGCAAAATTGAGATTTTTAGGGGATCTTAATAATTATTATTTTAGTCTAGTCATGAAAATGAAAGCCTTATTGGAATGGGTTCAAAAGAATATAGAAGATGAAGAGAGAGTGGCAATCCATTTAAGGAAATCTCTTGAGGAGTTTTACTATAAAGGGGAGCAGAGTAATAGAATAGTATCTGAACAGGAATGTGTGAGGGTTTTTTGTTTTCTAATGAAGCTATTATAGCATGCTCATAGACTGAAAAAGAACCCAATGTAAAGGAAAATGTGATATTTTGGGAGAAAGAAGGGATAATTGTAGGAGCTAAGTCCCAGAGTAGGTAAGAAAATCTTCGTCTGCACAATTGGGTTACTTGGGTCCATGTACAATCAGATTAGTTGGCTTTATATGGGGGAAATGGACAACTAATCTTTTTTTTTTTTTTAAAGATTTTATTTATTTATTTGACAGAGATAGAGACAGCCAGCGAGAGAGGGAACACAAGCAGGGGGAGTGGGAGAGGAAGAAGCAGGCTCATAGCGGAGGAGCCTGATGTGGGGCTCGATCCCATAACGCCGGGATCACGCCCTGAGCCGAAGGCAGACGCTTAACCGCTGTGCCACCCAGGCGCCCCAACAACTAATCTTTTTTAACAGGTAGAATGGCAGAGACTATGAGTACAGACATAAATTGGTTAGTAGACTTATCAGTGGGAAAATGTTAGGTGGATGAGAGACAGTAAAGTATCCTCCAGACTGAAAAGGCACATTAAAACCAAAAAATGAAGAAAGCCACCCCATATCATTTATACTGAATTTTATTCAGGGTAACTCACAGATGGGGGATTGGGTGGATGGTAACTGATGCCAATCTGCAGCTGTTCTCCACAGTCTGGACCTTAATCCACAGCTTTCATAGAGTGAGGGACATTGTGGTGGGGTCAAAGGATAGTTATCTAAAGTGGCACCTTCTGCAAAGACACAACAAAAAAAGAGAACTACAGGCCAATATCTTTCATGAACATAGATGCAAAAATTGTCAAATACTAGGGGTGCCTGGGTGGCGCAGTCATTAAGCGTCTGCCTTCGGCTCAGGGTGTGATCCCGGCATTATGGGATCGAGCCCCACATCAGGCTCCTCCGCTATGAGCCTGCTTCTTCCTCTCCCACTCCCCCTGCTTGTGTTCCCTCTCTCGCTGGCTGTCTCTATCTCTGTCAACTAAATAAATAAAATCTTTAAAAAAAAATTCTCAAATACTAGCAAACCACATACAACAATATATTAAAAAGATCATTTACCACAATCAGGTGGGATTTATTCCAGGGATGCAAAGATGGTTCAATATTCACAAAGCAAAGTCATATACTACATCAACAAAACAAACAATAAAAATCATGTGATCATTGCAATAGATGCAGAAAAAGCATTTGACAACATTGAATATCCAGTCATGATAAAAACTCTCAACAAAGTGGGGTTAGAGGGAACATACTTTGACATAATAAAGGCCACATATGAAAAGTCCACAGCTAACATCAGACTCAATGGTGAAAAACTTTCCCCTAACAAGACAATGATGTCCACTCTCACCACTTTTATTCAACAAAATACTGGAAGTCCTAGTGACAGCAGTTAGACAAGAAAAAGAAGTAACATGTATCCATACTGATAAAAAGTTAAACTGCTACTATTTACAGATCATGTGATACTGTACGTAAAAAAATCCTGAACTTTACCAAAAAACTACTAGAAATAATAAACAAATTAAGTGGCAGAATACAAAATTGATACCCAGAAATTAGTAGTGTTTCTACATGCTAAAAGCAAAGTAACAAAAAGAGAACTCCATTTACAATTGCACCAAAAAGGATAAAATACCTAGGAGTAAACTTAATCAAAGAAGTGAAAGACCTGTACTCCAAAAACTATAAAACACTGATGAAAGAAATTGAAGATAATACAAACAAATGGAGATATATTTCATGCTCATGGATTATAAAAATTATTATTGTCAAAATGTCCTTATTACCCAAAGCAATCTACAGAGTCACTGCAATTCTTATCAAAACACAAACAGTATCTTTCTCAAAACTAGAATAATACTAAAATTTATATCAAACCACAGAAGACCCTGAACAGCCAGAGCAAGTTTGCAAAAGAAGAACAAAGCTGGAGGCATCACAATACCAGATTTCAAGATATACTGCAAAGCTTTAATAATCAAAACAGTGTGGTATTGGCACAAAAATGGACACATAGATCAATAAAAGAGAATAGAGACCCCAGAAATAAACCCATGATTACAAGGTCAATTAATCTATGTCAAAAGAAGCAAAAATATACAATGGGGAAAAAACAGTCTTTTCAACAAGTGATGCTGGGAAAACTGGACAGCTACATATAAAAGAATGAAACTGGACCACTTTCTTACACCATACCCAAAATAAACTCAAAATAGATTAAAGACCTAAATGTGAGACCTGAAACAATAAAAATTTTTATGACTTTGGCCATAGCAACATTTTTCTAGATGTGTTCCCTAAGGCAAGGCAAACAAAAGCAAAAATAAACTATCAAGACTACATCAAGATGAAAAGCTTTTACAAAAAGACAACTGACTGAATGGGGGAGATATTTGCAAATGACATATACAATAAGGGGTTAGAATCCAAAATCTATAAAGAACTTACACAATCCAACACAAAAAAAACCCCCAAATAATCTAATTTAAAAATGGGGAGAAGACATGAACGGACATCTCTCCAAAGAAGATATACAGATGGCCAACAGACACATGAAAAGATGCTCAACATTACTTATCATCAGGGAAATGCAAATCAAAACCACAATAACATGTCACCTCAGCCTGTCAGACTGGCTAAAACCAAAAACAGAAGAATCAACAAGTGTTGGCAAGGATGCGGAGAAAAAGGAACCTACATGCAGTGTTGGTAGGGATGCAAATTGGTGCAGCCACTGTGGAAGATAGTTTAGTTGGAGATGCCTCAAAATATTAAAAATAAAATTACCGTAAGATCCAATAATTTCACTACTGGCTATTTAAGAAAATGAAAACACTGTTTTGAAAAGATATATACACCCATATGTTTATTGCAGCATTATTTACAATAGCCAAGATATGGAAGCAACTCAAGTGTCCATTGATAGATGAATGGATACATACACATATACATATACATATACAATGGAATATTACTCTTCCATAAAAAGTGAAATACTGCCATTTGCAACAACATGGATGGATCTAAAGAGTATAATGGTAAGTGAAATAAGTCAGAGAAAGACAAATAACCATATGATTACACTCTTACATGAATTTAAGAAACAAGACAAATGGACAAATGAAAAAAGAGACAAACCAAAAATAGACTCTTATAGAGAACAAACTGGTGGTTGCCAGGGGAAGGTGGGTGGAGGAATGTTTGAAATAGGTGAAGGGGAATTGTGATGAGCACTGAGTAATGTATAGAATATTCAATCAATATCATACACATGAAATTAATATAACACCATAAATTATACTGGAATTAAGATAAATCAATAAATAAAATTAAAAGAATAAAAACCTTTCACACAGCAGAGGAAACCATCAACAAGACAAAAAGACAACCTTCTGAATGGGAGAAGGTATTTGCAAATGTTATATCCGATAAGGGGTTAATATCCAAAATATGTGAAGAACTTATGTAATTCAATACTAAAAAAAACAGAGACCCTAATTAAAAAATGAGCAAACCTAAATAGACATTTTTCCAAAGAAGACATACAGATGGCCAATAGACACATGTAAAAATGCTCAACATTGCTAACCATCAGGAAAATGCAAATCAAAACCATAATGATATCACCATATACCAGTTAGACTGGCTGCAGTCAAATTGACAAGAAACTAATGTTGGCAATGATGTGGAGAAAAAGGACCCCATGTGCACTGTTGGTGGGAATGTAAATTAGAACGACCACTATGGATAACAGTATGGAGTTTCCTCTGAAAAATTAAAAATAGAAATACCCATATGATCCAATAATTCTACTACTGGGTATTTACCACAAAAAAAAAGTGAAAACACTAATTTGAAAGATACATGTGCCCCTATGTTTATTGCTGCATTTTTTACAATAGCCAAGATATGGAAGCACCCTAAGTGTCCATCAGTACGTGAACAGATAAGGAAAATGTGGTACATATATGTATGTATACACAAGGGAATAGTATACAGCCATAAGAAAGGCTGAGATTGTGCCATTAGAGACAATATGAATGGACCCAGAGGGTATTATGCTAAGGGAGATAGGTCAAACTGAGAAAGACAAATACCATATGGTTCCACTCATAAATAGAATCTAAAAAATGAATAAACAAAACTAAAAATCAGAACTGTAAGTACAGAGAATAAACATGGTTGCCAGAGGGAGGGCATGGGAGGTTAGGCAAAATGGATGAAGGGGAGAGGGAAATACAGGCCTCCAGTTATGGATCCCCATGGGATCAAGGAATTGTTAAATTCAGAGTGTTTGAGGAACTGAGTTAAAATATAGAAGGTGGTACTCTATAGAGAGTTTCATGCTTGCTATTCGAGGTGTTATGGACTGAATGTGTCCCCTGAAAATTCGTCTGGGGTAGTATCAGGTGATGGGGTCTTTGGGAGGTAAATAGGTCTTAAGAGTGCAGTGCTCATGAATGGTGTACGTGTACTGAGAAGAGACTCAAGAGCGATGGTTTTCTCTCAGCCGTATACAATGAGAGAATGGCTGCAAACCAGGAGGAGTGCCCTCACCAAACATCTGATCTACCATTGCCTTGATCTTGGATTTCCCAACTTTCTGACCCGTGGTAAACAAATGTTTGCTGTCTAAGCCACCCAGTCTATTGTATTATGTTATAGACGCCCGAACTGACTAAGATGGGATGGGTCATTGGGTTTTGGGGGGATTGGGTGTTGTGTTTTTGTTTTGTTCTTTTGGTAATGACAAGCTCTATGGATGTAGATTGATGGGTGTAGTGAAGAACAAGGTCATAGTAGAGGACAAGGTCATATAGGAACTGAGATTTTAGGGTGTGGGATGAAACAGCCATGCGGAAACAGAAAAGACCAGCAATGATAAGTCATTGGGTCACATGCAGTCATCTGAAAAGCAATAAGGGATGTGCTAAAACTTTCAGTGAATACAGACAAGTGACTAGAAGGATTGTGGATACCTGCAGTATGGTGGAGTGAAGGGTGATAACCCAATATAATTCTTCAAAAGACAAGGAATTTTTTTAAAGCAAGGAGGTAAGAACAGCTGTTGGGAAACAACAAAAGGGAGTAAAAGGGCAAGTACCCCACTTCCAGGCCTAGTGCTTTTTGAGATGGGGGTGGGAGCAGCCATCACCTGAGAAGGCCCTGGGGATGCACTGTTCTTCAGGACGGTGAGGTTTTCATTACAGTGCATAGGTGTGGGGAGCATTCTCAGAAGGAAACTGAGGAGAGAAGGGACTTGCTATTGACAGTTACAAGTTCCAGGAGACATATGGATGGATTTGGGGGTCAGTGACAGCTGGAATTTGGGCTAGATTTTTGAAAGTACAAAACGAGAGTCCAGGCAATGCAGGGAGAGCTAAGGGGCTTAGATTCCTTGTAAGGACTTCAGTGGGAGAGTATAGCATTAGGGGGATTTGGTTAGGAATTTCACCCCTACCTTTCCAATCTATCTCAGCCATGCTTCCCTGAAATCCTCTACCCATTTACAAAATCTCAGCTAGTTGCCCCAGGCTGATCTTTCTGCGTAATACGGCTTTATCACTCCTCCTGCTTCCTCTGAGAAACGTCCCCCTAGTCTTAAAGTTTTTGTTTTTTTAAGATTTTGTCTATTTGAGAGAGAGAGAGAGAGCACAAGCAGGGGGAGTGGTAGAGGGAGAGGGAGAAGCAGGCTCCCGGCTGAGCAGGGAGCCTGATGAGGGGCTCGATGTGGGACTCTATGCAAGGCTCGATCCCAGGACCCTGGGATCATTACCTGAGCTGAAGGCAGATGCTTAACTAATGGAGCCACCCAGGCGTCCTGAAACTTCCCATATTCTTATCCAGTCAGGATTCATCTCTCCACATACTTCTATAACTGCCTAACATAATCTGCCAGTTATTTATTCATTTATGTATAATTATTTTTCCCCAGTAGATTATGAGCTCCTGAACTGCAAATATGGGGTGTCTCTATTTTCCAGAATACCTAGAACTGTTGTCAAAGGGCAATAGAAATGTAACTGATTGAATTCTCCCCTTTCTTCACTCTGAGGCCTCCAGACTCCAGCACTGTACCCATGAAAGTGTTAGATTACCCATAGAAGATCCGAATACAGGTGGTCCTGCTGCCTTGACCTCAATTTCCCTCATCCCAGGCAAGCCTGGCCAGTGTCTTTTGGGGATAGACAGCATAGGACTGTGAATAGTCATTTTTGACTTATGAACCATAAATGTACCCACATAAGAAGTGAAAATAAAATATTGCCTAAACTGGGAAAAACTAGCATTACATGCACATATATATAAATACAACTGTGGAGCATGGAAGTCAAAAGACTCTGGTCTCACAGTAATGATTAGAGCCAAGGGTAAGTTAATTTTGCAAAGTTACTTTGTTTACCAATTCTAAACACACACACACACACACACACACACACACACACGTGCTTATAAAAACTAATTTTTGTTTATATAATTAAAACTACTTAAGACTACTTAAGACATAACTACTTAAAGACGTTTGAAATCAATTATATTTCCTTTTATTACAATAGGTGATAAATAGGTATAATTATTGTTATAATGTAATAGTATGCATATAATATTAAATGTACTGTGAAGTGAAAATGTGATGATTTCAGTTTTACAACTTTTTCCCTTCATAAGCATATTTTACTGTTTTAACTTTGGTGAAAAGATTTATTTTAAGATGTACCCATTTTATTTTTAAATGTGCCCTTGTATTTCATGTTTCTTTTTCTGCTTAGTGATACTTAATCTTCTTATTATAAACCTTTTATGTGGTTTGTATGCATATTACTGCTTTTCAAAGTTGATGAGCTGTTCTCACATTCTTTCAAACACACATAATAGATTGATTTTTAAATTCCCAAATGTTATAAATAATTATTTCTAAAAGAATTCTATGTGAAATTAAATCTTTTCTCTGGAAAACAGATGAATTTTAGCTAATTTAAGGTTCTCAATGCTTGTCAATTAACTGCTGTGAATACTGTGTAACAAAGACTTTGAGGGTGGCACTAAGAGTCAATGTACCCAGGTTATTTTATAAGTTTTAGGGGGGAGAATTAAGTTATAGCTAAAATTCATTGCTTTTACAGTCATACGCAAGGTCAAGAATGCAAGGGCATTCAGAGTGTGTCTCTGGAGTCAGGCTGCCTGGGTTCAAATCCCGGCTTTACCACTTAGAAGAAATGTGACCTTGAGTGAGTTACTTAAGCTGTCTATGGCAGACCCTATTGTTCCTTATACAAAAACATTCTCTACCTATTCTCCTCTGCCTTTTTCTTATTGACAGAGCCTTCACACCCCTACAAAAGCCTAGAATACTAACTATTCTCCTGGCTTCCCTTGAAGTTAGGTATTGGCCCGTGATCCAATCCTGTCCAATCGGATGTGAAGAAAGTCTGCCAGAGATATTCTAGGACAGGTTTTCCTTCCTTTTAAATAGAAAATGGGAGGCAATGCAATTCTCTTTTGGCCAATATTGTTCTGTCTCTCTGATGCCTGAAGCTATGGCAGCCAACTTGAGAACTATGGAAAGACAAGCCAATGGGCCAACCTGAGGGGGACAAACCAGAAAGAGCTTGGGTCCTTGATGACATCCCTAAGCCACTGGGCAAATCCAGACTTTTTATCAGAGTTTCTGTTATGTGAGATAGGAAAATTTCATTATTTAATCCATATCTAATTGGATAGTCCCTTACTTGCTCATAAAAGTATCTTAATATACTCTCCAATTCAATGTAGGATAGATACAATGAGAGCAGATAACATGGTCTTGTTTTTTATTTCAAGAGAAAGTTTTCAACATTGAACCACTATGTATGATGATGTCTGTAAGGTTTTTTAGAAACCCTTTACCAGTAAACTATTTCTAGTTTACCACAAGTGTTGTTTAAATTATCAGTGGAGGTTGAGTTTGTCTGCCTTTATTGAAATGATCATATGATTTTTTCTCTTCTATTTTGTTAATGTGACATTATTTATTTGCAAATTGTATCTAACCTAGAATTCCTGGGATCCCAACTCGTTTCTGATGTAATTAATCTGTTACCATTTTTGATATTATTGAATTTGGTGTGCTATGTTCCCAATGAGATTGACCTTTAATTTTTTTTTCTCAGATGCCCTTGTCAGATTTTGGATTGAAGATATGCTGGATTGATAAAACGATGTCACAAATGTCTTTTTCAATTTTCTGGAAGTGTTTTTTAAGAGTAGAAATATTTCTTCTTTAAGTATATTTTAGAACTTGATAGTTAAACCATGTGAGCCTGGAGCTTTCTTTGTATGAAAATACTTAATTATAAATTAATGTTTTAATAACTATAAGAATATTTAGATTTTCTATTTCTTTTTATGTCAATATTGGACCAAATATGTTTTTCCAAGAATGTATTTCACTTAATTTTTAAATATATTGGTATAAAATTATTTGTAACATTGTTTTACTATCTTTTTAATATCTCCATGGTTTGTAAAAATGTGATCTTTTTGATTCCTAGTATATTATTTATGTCTTGCATATTTTTTCTCTTAATCAGTTTCTTTTCATTGCATTAATTTCTGCTTTATATTCATTATTTTCGCTATGTTCTTTTTTAAGGTTCATTTTGCTATTCTCCTTTTAACCTCTTGAGCTCCTTAGATATTTAATTTCAGATTTTTTCCCCAAGTATTTGCATTTAAGGCTGCATATTTTCTAAGCACTGCTTTTACTGTAATTTTAAAATTTGTATTAATTTTATTATCAATTAGTTCAGAATATTTATGAATTTCCAGTATTTCTTTTTTGACCCATGGATTATCTACAAATATATTTTTAATTACCTAATGTGTGGGGATTTTCAAGTCATCTTTTAATCTTTTCTTTTACCTTATTGGATTTTGGTCCAAAAACATCTTTTGAAATTTGTTGACACTTGCTTTATGACCAAGTACATAGTCAATCTTTGTAAATATTTTGTACATGATTGAAAATACTGCCTGTTTTGCAGTTCCGGGTAGAGTATTACATCTGTTTCCATTATGTAAGTTGTTACTTATGTTGTTTAAATCTTCTGTATTCTTGCTTTGTTTAATGTTTGGTTTGCTTTTTCATAACAGTTAGCATAATGTAGCTTTGTATTTTTTTTCCTTGTAGTTCTGTCAATTTCTTTTTTAAGTAACATTATTAAGTTTATATACTTTTATAATTGTTTTTTCTATCTGCAAAAATGAACCTTTTCCATCCTTTTACCTTTAGCTTTTCTGAATATATAGCATACATGCTCTGGACATATCTCTTATGTAGATATAAAGTTAGATATTTTAATCCAATCTGATACTCTGCTTTTTAATTGGAATATTTAATTATTAATATTTAATGTAAATGTTGATTTACTTGAATTAAAATACATAATTTTTCTCAGTTTTTTATTTGTCCTATGTCTTTTGTTCCTTTTCCTCTCCTTTCTTCCCTTTTTTTAGATTGTTTTTCTATTTCGTATTTTTTCCTCAGTTTGGAAATTAGTTATATGCTCTTTTATTATTCTTTTTTTTTCTTTTACTATTCTTTAGTGATTATCCAGAGATTTCAATATGCATACTTGATTTATCAAAGTAATCTTAGATGATGCTTTTACTCTTTTCTGAGGCAATGAAAGGACCTTGGAATACTTTAACACTACAAACTCTCCTTCCAACTTATATGCTATTATTGTCATATATTTCAAGTCCTCTATATTTTTTATTTTATTTTTAAGATTTTATTTATTTATTTGACAGAGATAGAGACAGCCAGCGAGAGAGGGAACACAAGCAGGGGGAGTGGGAGAGGAAGAAGCAGGCTCATAGTGGAGGAGCCTGATGTGGGGCTCAATCCCATAACACCGGGATCACGCCCTGAGCCGAAGGCAGACGCTTAACCGCTGTGCCCCCCAGGCGCCCCCAAGTCCTCTATATTTTTTAAACTATGCAAGTCAGGGTGCCTGGATAGCTCAGTTGGTTGGGCCTCTGACTCTTGATTTCCACTCAGGTAATGATCTCAGGGTCATAGGATTGGGTCCCACATCAAGCTCTGCCCTCAGCAGGGAGTTGGGTTGGGATCCTTTCCCTCTCTCTCCCTCTTCCCCTCCCCCTGCTTATGTGCATACACACTCCCTCTCTCTAAAATAAATAAATCCTTTAAAAAAAACCTATGTAAGTCATAATAATTATTGTTCTACACAATCAGTATTGATTTATATTTACTCAAATTTTTACCATTTCTATTATTCATCTTCCCATTCTTACTCTCTGAATTTCTATTTGGTACATATTTCTTCTTCCTGAAAAATATGTTTCAGGTTTCATTTACTACGGATCTTCTGAAAATAAATTCTCTCCACTTTTGTTTACTCTGGAAGGATATTTTGATTAGGTAAAGAATTCTAGATTGGTGCATCAGATATTTCATACTATTACCTTCTGGCTTTCATTGTTTCAATAAACAGAGCAGTTCTCAGACCTATTTCTTTAATGTAATCTCCTTTTTTCCTGGGTGTTTTTCCTCTTTTTAATTGTTCTTCTTCAGTTTTACTATGATGTATTCAGATGTGGATATCATATTTATCCTGAATCCATTTATATAGTTTCTTATACCTATAATTTGTTGTCTTTCAGCAATTTTTGAAAAAAAAAAGTCATCCTTTATCTCTTTGAATATTGATTCTTTCCATTTCTCTATTAAGTCTTCCTGGCATCCCAATTAAATGTAGGTTAAACTCTTAGGTTCTTTCCTCTGTGTTTTTCATCTTTCTCTTTCTCTTTGCATTTTGTCTTATATCTCCATCTAAAGTTTAGATATTTTCTTCCAAGCTCTCTCAATTCACTGATTCTTTCTGCATTTGTATCTAATTTACTGTTAATCCATCCACTAATTTCTTAATTTTTTTTAAGATTGTAAAATTTATATTCTGAAAAGGGTTTTTTTTGAGGAGTCAGATGTCCCATGTCATTTTTTATAGTTTCTAGCTCTCAACTGAATTTATTTTATTTTTTATCTCCTTGAACTTGGCATCAAAGCTGTTTTAAAACCAGCATTTTATTAATTTAATATCTAATGGTCCTAGGGTTCTGTGTTTATTGTCTATTGTTTCTACTGATTGTCTTTATGCTAACTAGTCTTCTTACATGCCATTTTATTATTGACTGACCACATATTGTATATAGAAATTTGCGAAATCATTTAAGACCTAGGATACTGTTGTCTTTCTCTAGAGAGGATTTTTCATATGTTTTGTCAGTCACCTGGAGATATTAGCAATTCAGAATACCTTTATTTAATTTCAAGAATTGAGATTTTCTAGGGCACGTTGATAGGTGGGCTAAATTATATGTAGTTCACCTTTATTAGTAAAATTTAGCCCTTCAGTGTCCCAAGCCAAAGTGTTTACCTGAGCCCCCAGCTCCAAAAGGTCCTGGACTCCAACTTTTGTTGCCCTCACTCTCGAAACCTAAAATGCTCTGCTCAGCGATGTTTTGCAAACCTTCAAGTTCCAACAGGGAAAAACTACCCTCTTCCTGTGTCCCCTCTCCTCAAATACTAAGCTCACATTTCTGTAGTTTTGTAATCTTCTGGTTTGAGGGCTACAGTTATTCAGTACCTCATCAGCAGTCAGGTGCCTTCAAGCAAACTTTTTTTGGGGTTCCCCTCTGACTTTTCTAGTTGCCTATAATAAGTCTGAATTGCCTTATCTTCCATTTTCTAAAGCCACTGATATACTCTCTAGGCTTTGATCTTGTGAACTGGAAAGTGAGGATAATAATTACATGTCTACCTTACAGGTGAAAGAATGAAATAAAACTAATATAAGTATTTAGCAAACTGCTTACATGTCATGAGCTCAGTAAGTGTTGGCAACAATAATAAATGATAATAAGTATACCATTCTGATTATTATGATATTTGAGAAATATTTTTCTTCTTAGCTGTGAACTGTTCGTAACCAAACTATTAAGGCAAACAGAACTTTAAAGAAAATGCTTTGTACTAACCAAACCAGATATAAACACCAATCCCTAACATGTTTTCCTAACATCTGGCAGCATTTGGTTTAAAGTTTTAATGCCAGTAATCCCATATATTTTTCCAATCAGTGATTTTAACATAGGCCATAGGGGGAATTTACCCAAATCATAAACACTTATAGATTAAAATAGATACTTAGCTATCAGAAACACATATCTAAAAAGAAAAACACATATCTAAAAAGAAAAACACATATCTAAAAAGAAAAATTCCAGCTGGGCTAAGCTGTCTCTTTTTTTCTTGTAATTTTTTAAATAGTTTAAGTTTTTGCTAATTTTTTAAATAGTTTAAGTTTTTGCTAATCGTATCAAACTATCCTTTTTTTCCCCCTTAACTTTTCCCTATAATTGAGTCAGGGTGTATCCATTACAAATATTTCAGTTGTGTATAACAGAGAAATCTAATATGGCTCAGGACTAGAATAACAGCTCCATAAAGTTACTGAAGACTCAGGATCCTTCCAGTTCATAGCTCTGCTATCTATAGGGTGTGATTCCAATCCTCAAAGTCCATATGGCTGCTAAAGTTCCAGCATCACATCTGTATTCCAGGCAGATGATCCACACAATACTTTTGTTTACATTTTATTGGCTAGACCAGTCACATCAGCACACCTAGCCACAGGAAGGCTGAGAAATGTAGTCCATTACCTGTGCAAAATGCGTGTTCATTCATGAAAGAGGAAGGGGTGAATCAATATTAGGAGTTCACACATAGCTTGTGCCTCAAAGGACTGTGGACTAAGAAATAAAGAGAATTGTAGTGAACTTACAAGAAAGACTAAATTAAGTTGTGAAAATGTAATATTTTCTAGGTTTATCCCTAATGCAACCAATTGCAAGGAAGGCATCATGAGGAAAGAAATCAAGGCTTGAGGAAAAAAATATATATTTGGGAAAAAAAGGGATAAAAATCTATACAAAAAATTAGGTGAAGAGTGACTTTCTGGGCAGCTTGATACAGTTTAGAAAAGTTGGAAATTAAATGCCAAGCTTATATTTTTCAGATGGAATATTTTTCTCCTGTACTGTTGGATATGCAGGAATGAAAACCAGAACACCTTTAAAGGTATGCCTGTTGGGGCGCCTGGGTGGTACAGCGGTTGGGCGTCTGCCTTCGGCTCAGGGCGTGATCCCGGCGTTATGGGATCGAGCCCCACATCAGGCTCCTCTGCTGTGAGCCTGCTTCTTCCTCTCCCACTCCCCCTGCTTGTGTTCCCTCTCTCGCTAGCTGTCTCTATCTCTATCAAATAAATAAATAAAATCTTAAAAAAAAAAAAAGGTATGCCTGTTGCTTTCATGATGAATGCTTTCAGAAAAGATCCTCAAATACCTGTGTCTACCTCTTAATTAAACACATGACAATTGGATTTTTCACTCATGAGATATTTTCTCCAGGCCATGTGCAAAAATAGCACTTTGGCCAGAGAGGTTTGTGAGCAGTTATGCATGTCACCCACCTCTGCTGAGTTCCAGGGGACTCCAGAGGATTTTATACAGTGATGTCAAAGGGTAACACAAGATATTTCGCAAAGCAGGTGAACATAAATGTTTCCAAACAATTACTTGGTTTGGAGACTATCTACTCACTCGAAATATTTTCCAGTGATTCTTGTATTTAGTAAACGCCCCTCCTGAGCCTCAAACCGGCATACATATTTCTGCTGTTAATTTTCCAGTGACTGTTCTAAAATACGTCCCTGTCAATCGATGGATCTAAATTCTAAGTGCTATCATGTTTTAAAATGCAAATCTGTATTCAATGTCCCTTGCCTTCTTTTTCTTTCAGGGCATTCTTACCTCTGGACTGTGCTTTAAAATATTACAGCTTATAATAATCTGACTTTGGTGCTAGAAACTAAAGTTAAGAAAATCCATTTAATTCAACAACAACAACCAATTTCTTGGAGGAAAAAGAATGTACTTTTCCCCTTGGTTTATTTAAAAGCAAATGAAAGTTTAGCTGAAGGAGGGAAGAGAGATAGGTCAGACTGTCTTTTGCCCACTTGCCAGATGATGCTAACAGACCATTGTCTTTCCTCACTCAGGCATGAATGCCTGAGAACCCCTTTTTCTTCTGCTTACCATTGCCTTAACCAGTAATACTCTTCACAGACAGCAAGATACCTGAATGTCTAAACATTTATCTATACTATAACAGGCTCATTCCATGTGTATGCCTGCCAGGCAGGAACTAGGCTGTCAGCTTCATCCCATCAAAAAGACTTTCAGTCCCAAGGACTGATGGCAGGTTCCAATTGTTAAGTCATTCTTGCTTGAACTGAATTTTAAAGTCAGGCTCCTACTGTTAAAGAATGGAGCTCAAAGAGGGTATTGAGCCAGAAATGTTGCAATTCTAAATATAATACTGTTGGCTGTGGATTTTGTTCTTGTTGTCATTATTTTTTAAATTTGGGTACTGAGTGAAACTCAAGGGCAGCAAATATTGTGTAAGGGCAACCAATACTGCATAATAGTTCTTGTTTTGGTACATTTGCTTTGTAGTGATTTATTAAGGGAGACTGAAAAAGCCTGATTAAAATGCATAAACAGTGCTGAACAGTAAACAACTATGTCTAAGGATGAAAAAATGGGACCCACATGCTGTGCATGGAAATTGCCCTTAACAACATGGCCTATTGTTGAACAGATAGAAAGCCAAAGGTTGCTTGTAATCAAATTTGAAGTTTCCCATCACTTATAAAAGCAACACTTCCTTGTGCAAACGTTTCAATTTGTTGTAGTTAAAAACTGCTTCCTGACTTAATCCTTACAGAAACTAGGAGTTCTTTTGACTGTCAGGTGGATAGAAAAATGTAGACAGAGAGCCCACTAGACTCAAAAAGACAAAATGAAACCAAGTTTGTATGTTGAGGGAGAAATTACGTCTGAAAAATTAGCAGCAGCAAATTAAAGCAGCCCTAGAGCTCAAGATAATTTTTTTTTCTTTTTTAGTATTTCATGGAAACAGGGAAAAAAGGAGTTCGATGGGTTGGCTAGGTGCTCACATCACTTCTTTTTTCTCATTCAAGAATAAAACAAATTTTTAAGAAAAAACAAAACAAAATTGGCTCATTCTGAATCCAGTCTATGGGAAAAGACTCAAAGAGAAAAATCATTAACAATATGACAAGACTGATCTGATGGGCTGAATTATGTAATTATAAATTATTGTATGATAATTCCTTAAATGTATGGTTTGAAGAATATTGCTTGTTAATTAAAAAGACACAAAAATTAACTGTGAACTTTTAAGCCATGGTTATTCTTCCACTGTAAGGATAGTAGAGTATAAAGAAAAATAAGGAAGGAAATTTAAATAATTTCTTTTAAAATACTGTTTGTATTATAATCTATAGTGTCTTAGTAACATGGAGAGCACTTTGAACTGCTTTAATACTTTCTCAAAGAAATTTAAAAAATGAACAAAAAGTTATCTTCCATCCTCCTCACCAAATATCCTTGTAGCAGCAATTAAAACACAATTCGCAAATCTCTTTTTTTTTTTTTTTAAAGATTTTATTTATTCATTCGACAGAGATAGAGACAGCCAGCGAGAGAGGGAACACAAGCAGGAGAGTGGGAGAGGAAGAAGCAGGCTCATATCAGAGGAGCCTGATGTGGGGCTCGATCCCATAACGCCAGGATCACGCCCTGAGCTGAAGGCAGACGCTTAACCGCTATGCCACCCAGGCGCCCCGCAAATCTCTTATTCTTAAGTATTTAGGTCTTTTTCATTTTCTAATAATAATATTGTAATGAACATCCTTATAATGTAATCTTTTATACCTTTCTAATTATTTATCTGGCACAAATTTCCTCACATATAATTTCTAGATCATGGGCATGAAAATTTCACTTATTGAAAAATGGCCTTCCAGAAAAGTCTTACCAATTTTCATCCTAGTAGTACCTGAAACTATATTGAAACCAGCACTTGGAGTTATTTCTTCTTAATATGTACCAAATTAATAAGTAAAAATGGCATCTTTTAAAAATAATTTGCATGTCTTTGAGATAACTTTTAGAATTTTAATAATTCTCATGATTTTTTCATTGTTCTTCCTATATGAATTATCTCTTAATAACATCATGGATCCTTTCATAGGATAGTGGGAAGATTAAATGAGATAATTCACATAAATTAATATAGTGACTTGAAAATCTGAAGTATTTAATAATAGTTAATGACTTTTAGTTACCACTATGGGTATTGATTTGTTTTATTTATTACAGATATAAATAAAGTGGTCAGTAAAGAAACTCAACTTTAACTAAGAGCATTAAGCATATAAATGAAGATACATGCTTAATAGTAAAAATAAAATTATCCTTTCCATAAAGAACATGAAATTACAAATCTGTGGAGGGAAGAAGTTCTTGGTAAGTAATTTATTCATGCTTCTCCCAATCCCTATAACCAGCATAAGCACTTCCCTTTACTTTAGGAACAGAGTGGTAAGTCCAAGTTTTCAGTCCAGAGAAGTTTAGGGATATTTGATATCCCAAGAACTGTCCTACGTACCACTTGGATACACAGGGGGATATAGAACTGCCGGGTATGGGGAGGGAAGTGCAAGTCTGGGCCAAAGAGGGCGTCAGAGGCCAAGGTTAACAGCAGAAGGGGCATTGAAGGGACTCTTACTCTATTTCAAAACCAGAAAGTAGGCTTTTCAGTACATTAAAGAGAAAGCGATTAGTTTTTCCTAAAATCATGGGTATAATTCCCCATGTACCCATAATTGCAATCGTCCTGCTAAGCTAAAACTCCCTGCCTCTGAACTCTGGCCTCACCCATTACATTGCTACAGATGGATTTATGCTCTTCCCATCTCAGAACAATTTAGGCTCAAAAAAAAAGCACACACAAAAAAACAAATCAGAAAAAACCAACCGCCCCCCGCCAAGAAAAACAAAACACTTTTAGGCTCTTCCTCTACCTATGTATCATGAAAGTAAATCTTAACAATTAGCATAACATCCAAGACCTCATCCAGCCCTAACCTGGCATTTTCAGCGTCAACCCCACCTCATTTCTCTGCACATTCTGTGCTCGTGGTACTAGTCTACTCACCACTTCTCAAACATGGACCTTGAGTATTCATCCCTGCAAGCGTTTGCTCTTGTTTACAGTTCCCTGAGCCTGGAACACCCTCTCTCCCTTCTCTGTTGACAGAGATGCTGCATAGTCTTCAAAGTTCTATGCAGATTCTTTCCATCAAACTTAATCACTCCTTCCTCTGTCGTCTTAATACACAATCTATTTGGCACATTTCCTTTTGCCTTGTATTATTGATGGTTATTTACACTAATGCTTTCCCCTTTAGATTATAAGCATGGAAGAAACAGTGACGATATTTTAATCATGTTTGATTTCCCCACAGCCTAGCACAATAGTTCACAAAACAGAAGTGCCCTCCCGGTAATTGTTTAGTGAGTTAAAATGAATATTTAATTACCAGTTTTAGTTGCTTTCTATATAAATATGACAAGTACATTTATAAAAAAGACACTCCCCGTTAGTTCCAAAGTAGAGTTGCCAGTTAAAATACAGAACACATAGTTAAATTTGAATTAGGCTTTGAAATTCAAATTCAACTGGATGCCCCATATTTTTATTTGCTAAATCTGGCAAACTTAGTCCAAAGACATGCCAGTTTCACCACTATCAGAGTTAACTTCAGGGCAACAATGAACTAGTGTGGGTGTACATCTGTCCACATCCAATTCTGTTGTGGTGATATGTACATAACCACCATGGATCCTCTTCACGTGAGGGAAAGGTAATACTTTTTTTTTTTTTTTGAAGGGCAGAAGAACAAAAGTAGTCATTTATAATTGATCCTTACTTTCTCACAAATACAGTGGATATTTGAGGAACTCAGGAGAATAGTTCTAAGTATTAATACAAATTCTTCAAATAGCTAGTTGTTCTGATCAACAAGGTAATAAGGTAAACCTTTGAGGTCCCTGAGGCTTTCTGTTTTTGTATCATCATCCAGGACTTTTTTTCACACTGCCCTTGGTCTCTTTTATAATCTCTCTAGTATCCCAACCACAATGGGGTCATTGTGTCGGCTCTTCTTATGCCAACCTTCCAGTTCAGCTCTGAGAATCCATGTATACCCCAGGTTATTTGATAATATCCTCTAACTTTACTCTTCACCTACACTTACCTCTCACCCCACCACTTTTCTGGTTTCCTAGGGAACAGTTTGTTGGTCTAATAATAAACCAATGCTTGCCATTGTACAATGAGAGGAGATCAATAGAACCCCCAGGATTCTCCTTTGCTCCTAGATAACATCCGCAGTTTAACCTTCTGGGGACAATTCCTGGCTCTCCCTAAGTTGCCTGATCAAAGAAGGTTGGAATTTCCTGTAGGAGTGGGTGATATACTCTGTGAGGGAATTATTTTTTGGAAAGAGAAACCTTGCAATAGCCTTCAAATCAAATTATGTGAGCAGCTGTCTGCTGATGAGTTAAGCAGAGTCTCTTACTTTAGGAAATGTAACTAGTACGTTGAGACCTCACCATTTTGACTACAAAGTAATTTTCTATTTATTCAAATGACACTTATGTTGAGCTCCTATTTGCCCATAACGAACTTTGTACCTTCTCAGAAGGGTGCTTTTACTGTCTCCTCTGAGGCTGAGGCTGTTAAAAAAGACACCCCTTACAGTCTTCACGCCTGGCCTCCTCATATTCCTCTGCTTCTGCAGACAAAAGCTCCCAGGAGTCCATGGCTTCACTGGAAAAGTACTCCCACAGAACCACAGACACATTTAAAGTAACACAATTGATTAATAGAGAATACATTTCTGGCCATACAACATATTGAAAAAGTAACTGTCAAGAGGATCAAGCCAATGACCTTGGCCATGTTAGCAACTGCAGTTGGTCAGTCACACAAACTATTAACATATGTGAAGGAACCTGTGGAGAAAATGCGCCTGCTGAATTAAGCAGAACAGAGCTGTGCTTGGGTATTCAGAATGCCTTCTGATAGGAGAGTGACAGCATATGGTTCCACACGCTGAAGTTGTGAAGGCCAACATGTGATGGGTGTGTTAGCACTCTGGTTCCTGGTATCTGAAACCAATTGTAGATAGCTTTTAAAAAACAAAAAGAGAAATGTATCACAAGGACAGAATGATTCATGGGAATACAGAGCAATTCAAGAGAATTCTCAGACATCAAGGAAAGACGCTAGTGGGTACTGAAAATAGGAATCTTCAAAAAATTCATAATCCTGCCTCTCCACTCACCTTCTCTGTTTTTCATTCCTTTTTCTCTTCTGCCATCAGTTTCCTCTACTCCCAAATCATCATGGAGACTTGACCCACCACATTGTGGTCAGTACCATAAATATAATAAAAGTTGTCGTTGAAGGGTGGAGTTCTGTTTCTCAAAATGGCTGCCAGGGGCCCAGCCTCAGTAGGATGGGAGGGAAGAAAAGGGGTCATTGCAAGCTGGGCAAACACTACAAAAGCTGTCGACTGCAAGCAGTCACATCTACCATTTCCTTAGTTTTTGCCTGAATAAGGCACACTTGGAAGAGTAGAGAGTGGAGATGCTAGAAAACCTAGTTATATGCTAGTGTTAAAATTATGACAAAGCAAATTTAGAGTTGTACTAAAGCATACTAAAAAAAACTGTAACTCAAAAAATGGAATGTACTATAGCATATATCAGAAACTCCTATCCCACAAACCCCAATGGTGCCTTTATCTGTCTGCCTTAATTGCTAAGCAGGACATCTCTTAGAAATAAAACTTAGTTTAACTGATTTAAAAGAACATCATTCCATTTGGGCTCATAAAGTTTTTTGTGTTGTTGTGTTTTTGGATTTTTTTTTTTTTTATACTCTAAAATTACTGCTAGTTTTCCATTGGCAGAGTTTGGACCTCCTGCCTGAGTACATTTCCTTAGTGCAATCAGATTTCATTCAAATACTCTCAAAAGAAGTGAAAACCCATCTTATAAAAAATAACTTTTGGATGCCATTCAGCTCTGTGATGGGGAACTAATACATATGAATGAAACCTTACTCAGTGTTTCTCTTCATTTTTAGTCTTTTCTTTGATGCCCCTTTCACTAATGGCTATACTTTCTAGTTATCTCTTACAGTCATTCCCAAGGCATTTTTGTACATCCCTGTCATAAAAAAAAAAATCAGTATATTCCTCCAATTTATGTTTATTTATTTACTAAAATATATACATTATAAAGTGGATAAATAATAAAAACTTTACAAGGTGATCTACAATAAATATAAGCAGAAGTTCTAATATTTTCTTTCTCTGCCCCAACAATCGTGTCGTGTGCTGGTCTATTGTCACAGGAAAGTCAGTCCATCTGAGTTGAGTTGTTGTTAGTGCGTTATTTTTCATGTCCTAACGGATAGTTGTGAACTTAAGGTGCAAGATGTTCTTGGTTCATGTTCATCTTAAAATGAATTCTCCAGGGCTAAACTTTTCATTGTATAAGTGCCATGAATATTTGTCGACAGTACCAAAAACCACTGAATGGGTGTAAAAGTGACCATCATCTTACCAACAAAGTAAATTTTCTGGGAAAAAAAAAAGCAAAAAATTGGGAAAAGATAGACCTGGGGGTAAGGCTGAACACACACTGGAAGAGGTGGAGCTGTCAGGCTGTGGCTGACCAAACAAACAGGACCCTGCAACAGAAGAAGGGAAGCCAGCTCGATAATGATGTTCTTCAAGGACCAAAGGCTCTTGCTTTTTCTTTCCGTTCTCTTCTCTTGTCTACTCTCAGACACTGAGACCCTGAGGTGATGCTGACCCTGCCGGCATTTCAGACCAACAGGAAATCACGAGAGATAGTAACAAATAAACCAGCACTCTTGTCTTTTAATAAAACCCTCATCACAAAAGGAATGACTAAAATTTAACAGCAGACCAAAAATAATATAAAGGATGGCAGGCAAAGGATTTATATCTCTGGTTTAGAATTACTGGGAACAATAAGACTTGCCACTAAGTAAATCAGCAGAGGCTAGTCACGAAAGAAATGATTGATTAGCAAATGTGTGAGAAAGTGTTCAGTTTTTACTTTTTAAAAAAGTTATAAGTTGAAACAAGATATTCTCTTTCCTCTATCAAATTAGCAAAGATTTTAGGCTGTGGTAAAGGTACTGGCCAGAGCAGTGAAATGAGCAGTTGAATTTATCGCAGGTAGACGCGTATATTAACCTGATCCTTTGGAAATCAGTATTTCCATACAGATTGACAGCTGTAAGATGTATATTTCCTTCCATTTAGTAACTCTTCCTCTATTAATTTTTCTTAGGAAAATCGAAAGCAAAGATTTAGAGACCAGTATGTTTACTGACACACTGTATAAAGCATTAAAAAAATATTAACAGATTATTTTATGATATGAAAATAGGTAAATGAACTATGATATAGCTACACAGTACATCATCATTCAGTTTTTACAATCTGTGTTTATTAGGAGAGCTTGGTAACAGGATCGATGCTTCTGTTTTTAAAGTCATCACTGAAAAAAGTAGGATATGCAGTTGGCCTACAGTAAGAACCAAGAAATGAAATACATAGAAGGTCTAGGTAGGAGTAGCCAAAAATTCTGAGTTATTTTTCTTGGTTGGTGGATCTATGAATGATTTTAGTTTCTTCTTTCTAGAGTGTAGTTTTTATTTTTATATGTCTTTTCAAATTTATATTCATGTAACATATTTATTGAGGATGTATCTACCATGTTCCAGACACTAAGTGCTTAGGATAAAGCAATGACAAAAACAAAATTTCTACTCTCAGTAGTGCTGCCAGATTTAGCATAAAAATATAGGCATCTAGTTAAATTGGAATTTCAGATAAACAATGAATAATTTTTTAGTATATATATAATGTTTTATTTGGCACCCTTGTCAAGGAATTTAATTTGGTGGGGGAATAAACTTTCTACAGTGAGCGTGATTAAATTTTTTTTAAGGTTTTATTTATTAATTCGACAGAGAGAGAGATAGCCAGCAAGAGAGGGAACACAAGCAGGGGGAGTGGGAGAGGAAGAAGCAGGCTCCCAGTGGAGGAGACCGATGTGGGGCTCGATTCCAGAATGCCGGGACCACGCCCTGAGCCAAAGGCAGACACTCAACGACTGAGCCACCCAGGCACCCCTAAATTTTTAAAATTTATTTTTTTTATTGTAGCAAAATACACCTAACATAAATTTACCATTTTACCATATTAAAGTGTACCAGGCAGTGGTATTAAGTTCATTCACAGTGCTGTGCAACCATCACTACCATCTAGCTCTGGAATTTCTTCATCACCTCAAAGGGAGAACTCTATACATATTAGGCAATCACTCCTTTTTCCCACTCTCCCCCAGTGCCTGACAATCACTAATCTGCTTTTTGTCTCCATAGATTCGCCCATTCTGGGTATTTCATGTAAATGGAATCGTACAAGATGTGGCCTTTTGTGTTTGGCATCTTTCAGTTGATGTTTTTAAGGTTCATCCGTGTTGTAGCATGCATCAGAATGCTGTTCGGTTTTGTGGCTGGATGATACTCTATTGTGTGTATATATTACATCTTGTTTATCCATTTATCCCTTGATGGACATTTGGGTTGTTTCCACCATTTGCTATTGTGAAGTATGTATTGATATTATACTTTAAAAAAATAAGTTATGAGTTAAACTATTCAAAGCCCCAAGGGATAGTGAAAATCTTTCTCAGAGCCTCCTTTCTCTCAGTGTCATATGTTTAAATAACTGAGTAAAGTAGAGGGCCAGACAATATTCAATCAAGACAAAATGTTTTAAATAAAATAAAATAAAATAAAATGTCCAGATATAAAGAAGTATAAAATATAGATTTTACCATCAAGAAGCTTATGCCAAATTTTGGGAAATGAAAGTCAGAAGTCCAGCATGTAATCACAGCAGGGCTACTCTGCCACTGTTAGAAACAGTTGAGCTTAGATGACCAATTCAGGGCTGCCCCAGAACAATAAGTAGGGCACATCACACCTGCATGATTAAAAAGCTACCATTAAGAAAACTGTGTTTCTGAGAAAAAAAGCAAGACCCTTATCCAAAGATAAGTCGTATTTTCCAACCCTTAAATCTACAAAAGTTCGGAAATATTGGAGTCCCTCTCTAGCACCTCCTCACAGCCCATGTAAGAGAACTGATTCCTGCCTTCCCATTTTTAGAGAATGTTCTTTTGTTTTAGGTCCTCTGAAGTTTTCAGACTTACATCAGTAAATTCTTCTTCCAACAGCTGGGGGAAGCTGGCTTGCAAAACCTTGTGTTGGCATCATCTCAGAGCATTGTGAAGCATGAGAGATAGAAGCGACATGGGGGCACCTTCACACTTCTTCCTTTGGCAGGATCCCAAGCAACCAGTGCCTGACACAAAGCCAAAGGAGACACAGAAGGGGTGTTGGGAAGTCAGATGGGGAGCTGAAGAGTTGAATCAGAGACTCCAGAGTCCTCAAATATCTTTTATGGTTCAGTTGGTTCATTCCCTCTTCTGGAATTTGCCAGATTTTTCTTCCTTTGCCCTTGCTCAAGTTACCTTCCTAACCTTGCCTCCTACTATCCACTGATGAGAATTTTATGTGTTTTTTTCCTTTAGGGTTTCCTTAGGGTTCAGTGCAAACCCTGCCTTCTTCAAAGAGGCTTTGCCAGTCTTGTGCTTCTTTGGAAAGTTTTGGAGAGCCTTCCAAACAGGTTTTGCTGATTCTGATTCCTTCCTTCCAAAGAAGGGAGATGTGATTTCTTCCTTCTTTGGACTTTATCTCCTCATATGTATCATAATTGCTGAATATTCTACTTATTTATATTGTGTTGGCACCTGTTCCCCATTCCCTGCTGCCAACAGAGAGACATAATATAGTCCCAAAACTTTGTCTCCTTGTGGTAGCAACTACATTTCACTTGTTTCTAAGTCCTCCCCATCCTTTCATTTATTCTGCCAACACCCATGACAGGTTGAGCAGTGTCATACACAGGTGTGATGTTCAGAAGAAAGTATTTAATGGATGAATAGTTACTTTTTTTAGACTCCAATTTCAGAAGCAAAAAAGTCTCTTCAGATACAAAATGCCTGAATAACAGGGTAGTGGTGTTTACATGCTCCCTGCGGGTTGGAAGTATTTGATTCTCTGCATTATCTGGGTAGATGGGGCATCTCTTCTCTCCTTTTGTTTTTAAAAGTATTTATCTTTTAGGGTGTAAAAGGGAGAATTTAGCTCTCTTCTCTCTGGATACGTCCCAAAAAGTACCCTTCCTTCACTTTCATTTTTTTTCCTTTGACCATTATTTTTCTACACATAATTTCTCAATTTAACTTCCTACACCAAGTCATACAAATTTTTATCCTGTTACTATTTCAAGAATTTTTTTTTCTGTAGTATTACCCCAAATGATCATACACTAGACTAATTGCCATATTTATGTGAAAAGTGGGAAAATAGCACTCTCTGATGGAGAAAATAACCAAAGCGTTAATGTCCTAACTCAAAGCACCTGGGAATATTGTTGTTATCGTTGTGATAATAATCATGCTGCTGGCCTTTCATATCGCTCCAATTGCAGTGTAGTTGTCAGCATTTGATTTTATTATTGATTTTATTAACTTATCCATCCCTTCAACAAATACTTTTGACTATGATGTCTGAGATACTGAACTAAGTACTACAATACTACACACTGGCTTGTTTTCCTCCTCTGTTCTTCTCTTTTACCCGCACAAACTTTGCCGCCATCCCTGAAGGACTGGTGTTCTCCAGGGCTTTGTTCTTGAGTCCCTTCCTTCTCTTACTGGGAATGGCCAACATCTGGCTAGATGCAACCACTTCCATCCCTGGAGCCAGTGGTGGATACTAATCGCTGTTCATGGTGATCTTTCCCACCATGCCTGAAAGGGGCCTTAAATTCTTTCTCAAAAGCTCATCTCGGAAAGCTCGCTGTCACTTGGAGGTGATATGCAACAGGAAATCTTTCTGCTTCCTCTCTTTCTCTCTCCATGAATGGTTTCATCAACTCCTATGGCTTCTCCTCTCACTTCTGGTATGATTATTCCCAAACTCTACCTGCTATGTTCCCTGAGTTCTAGATTCATATTTCCAGTAACCTAAAGTGCTTCCGCAGTTAGTGTTCCAGACTCAGCTTGTCCAAAACCAAGCTTACCATGTTCTCCATGAACTGCTCTTAGGAATTACAATTTACAATCACCCAGTCTGGAGACTTTACCCTTATCTCTTTCTCTTATTACTGCTCATCTCCATATGCAGGTGGTCATTAAGTTATATTAATTCTACTTCATAAATGTCTCCTAAATATATTATTTCTTACCCTTTTGCACTTCCCTATTTTAGGCCTTTACGGATTGCCTTCACGGATTCTTATAATAGCCTCTATCATTCTCTGCAAACAAATTACTCCCTTTCCTGATTATCCTCCACCTTGCCATCAATTATTTTCCTAGAGCAATGATCTGACTATATTAGTGGTTTCTTCCATTTCCTTCAATGGATCCTTGAAATCCTTCAGTGTCACCAAGAGAAGTATCTAATTCCTTCTTAGCAGGATATCCAGGCCTCTTCACATGCTAGCACTTCTTGACCTTTCCAAACACATTCCTCATTACTTCCCCAACTCCCAGCTTCCTGCCTCAGGTGTGCAGTTAGAGTTGCTCTCTAAATACACCAGAAATTTTCACACCTGTGTGTCTTTCCTCATGCTGTGCAATCTGCATAGACTGCCTTTCCCCCACTAACTACCTAGGAAAATTCTCCTCCTTCAAAGTTTGTTTTTCCTCTCATTTTCTGTCCCCTTACACTCCCCTCCTCTGTTCCAGTCTCCATTAATGGTATGTGTTGCTATGTTGAATGGTGGTTGGTTGAGTCTGCTCCACCAAGCTGTTTACTCCTAGCATTGTCTTACCCAATTTTGTGTCTATAATCAGAATAGCAGAGTTCCTAACGTAGTAAAAGATAAGTGAATGTTCTTGGCATTTGCCAAAGCAAAGCATGCCTTATATTCTAAATCACTTTTCTCTTTAAAGAGTAGCTGGTTAGTTTTAAAAAGAAAGTGGTAAATTTGGCTTATACTTGAGTCTTATCACATGGTCTCAAATTGGAAATTATTGAGTTGCCAATATTTTCCCAAGCGGCCAATAATTTTTTTTTTTTTTGGAAAATTATGCAGTGAGGTGATTCATCCAGATTTTGTAAAACAAAATTGTCCCTTCATTTTCTTGTTTTAGAAACAAAAATAGAACCATCAATGCTTGATCGACATAAGCGGAAAAACCCTTTTGTTTTGTGTAATCCACTGTTTTCATTAAGTAATTTGCAGAGTATGAAGAGGAAAAGAGTCTTTGTAGGGGGCTCCAGAGGCATTCCGCCCAAGAAAACCTGATTACTTTGAGTAGTAGAGTTAGAATCTCCAACCGTACCTCATAACACCACCCTAGGGAAAAGGACTTCACAGGAACAAACTGCTTCTGGATAGAAATCCCATTACCCCATTTCATGCTGCCTGCGAGCCCCTGGAAGAAAATGTTTCGTGACACTCTCAGACGCAAATCTGCTTTAAAAACGGGAACCTGCTTGTGGTGGTGGTTGGGCATAGTAACATGATATAATCAAATTTTGGTCTATGTAATGACATAACTCTTTACTGTAAAATTTTAAATAGGAGAAGGTATATCATAGAGTTAATGCACTCTAGACTTTAAAAAATAAAGATGAAGTAGGAGTGTTGGTGGCAGGTGCCCCAAGCCAATCTAGTAATATTTACCTGCATTATAAAACTGTATTTAATAAGGCAAATAGGATTAGGGAATTATAGTGTAGTTTATGAGAGACTAAGGGGCTGCTGTCCAGACACTGCTGTCAGCACTTCCCATTGGAATTGTTTCATGAACTGTGGAAGCCAATTTAAATGACACAACCCAGATTTTAGGTGGAAACATTAAGAAATGGGTCAAGACATAGAAAGAAAAAAAAAAAAATCCCACTAAGCCAGAATACCAGTAAGTGAATCTTTCCTACAAAGAAAAAGATGCCAGATTACAAATGAGCACCCTCGTTAGTTAGCGGGCTAAATCAGGGTGCAGCCCTGGATAAAGGGAACAATGGACACCTTCTGACACCAGGCTGTGTGTCTGGTGAGCATCCCTCAGTGCAAATGTTAGTACTGTGTGAGTATTTATTGTGTTTCTATAAAGTCCTAATGAGCTCCTTGGGTGAGAGTGAAACCCTTTGCTTTTTCACACTGGGCTCAAGACCCCTAAACTTCATGGGGTCAAATCTAAAGAAAGGGTAATGGACCATGAGGTCCAGCTTAATAGACCTGATATTAACACAGCAGCAAGAATGTCATCAAATGCAAAGTTTAGGGCAAGCAGTGAATGAAGTATTTGTTACACTTAAATAATGTACAAAGGTTATAACAGAGTAGTGGCACTATATCAATGTCATCATCGCAGGACTTTGAAAATCTGCCATGTATGAAATAACCCTGTAACACACATCTTTAAGCTCCAATAGACAAATCTGCTTTTCAAATAATAGCATAGAATAGAAAGTTATGCCACAACAGTGACTACCTATAGTTATTTTTAGATATTAAAAATCTCTTGTCCATAAAAATAATCAGGATACTCTCAGCATCTACTATTCATGTATCAGAAATGCACGGCCCTCTATGTTGATGATATAGTTCATATAGTTAAGTGTGCATTTTTTCTAAATGAAATCGATTTTTCTCCTTGAGTGGCTTGGTTTCTTTAGGATAAGACAGATGTCCCTTGCTCTGAAATACGTGAAACCTCACCACACTGAGTATGATGTCATGAAGCAGAACCACATGTATAAATACAGGACCCTTCCACCAGATTCCTTCATCCGTGTACTTGTTGGCTCGTCCCAATAAGCCTGGTCTGTTGTTACAGTGAATTCAGTTCAGATGATGCAATGTTAGCCACAGACTTGGGATCTGAGAGCGCTGCCCACTGTGGTTTTGTTCGATGATGAACACATCATCTCTTTCTCACATGGGTGAGAATGGGAAGATCTGCAGGTTTCGTGTGCTTGTTCACCTTTGGGTTTTTATTTCCTGGAATCGACTCAAGTAGGTTGTAAATTATTTGAGGACAAGGACTGTATTTCTACCTCTGCTGTTTTATGTTTCTATTCCCAACACCAAGGACAAAGCCACAGTATTGTCTACACGCTCCACACCTCGTGCATATATATAAAAGAAACGTTAGTCGTTACTTACCATTGCTTCTTTGTTTCCATCACCTGATTATCACAAAAGTGGAATATTGAATTTGTTCAGGAAATTCAGGCAGTACACTGTCAAATTAGTTAGCTAACATATGCTGTCATGAACTTTCAACAGCTTACTCTCTGCTAACTCTCCATTTCATTTTGCATTAATAACTTGATTTCCAGGAGTCTGCCCCATCCACAAATTGTCAGAGGTTACTAGAAATTCACTTTCATATTTGTAAATGAGACCAGGTTCAAAAAAATGAAAAACCTCAAGGTTTCAGAAAAACTAGTTTCAGTGCTTCAGTACATAAAGCAAGGACATTTAGAAACAAACAAAAAATGCTTCTGGATTTTTTAAATTCCATGGTTAACTTGTCGTTTCTCTTTGACTGTTCGCTTAGGACTAACAGGGATGGAAAGAATGACATGACTGTTTTACTTGTTGCTCTTTTTAAAGAAAATATAGAGAAATTCAAAAGTGGAAACCAATTAATTTTTATTAATAAAAGAAAAGCCAAAAGCACTTACCTGTTGATGAGGTTGACCCTAAAAAAAGGGAGACTAGGAGCCCACCAAATGTGTGTGACAGAGGAACATCAAAACTCTGACCCACCTAAAAATATCACTTCCACCAACCTGACAGAACACCTAGAATTTCTGTCATTGGAGTCTTTATTGTGTATCGGAACATCATTTACAGGTGGTTCATTAAAATGCAGACACAGTGCACTTACCCAGTAACATCCATTCTCTCTGTGGTTTGTATTAGCCAAGGGCAGGCTATAGTCCAGAGCAGATTGTCTGAACCAAAAGAGAGTAAAGACGAGTAAAAAAGGATGTGGGGGGAATTCTGGAGGCTCAGGTGGTCCCAAGGCATTGGACATGGGTATTAAGAAGGTCCCACCTGAGAGAGTGGGGTGATACTGATGACTGCCTTCTTCAAAAGTGGGCATGAAGCGTAGTTATGCGTCTTAGTGACCTGTTTCTAAAGTTTTCCCTAAGATTAGCAGTAATTAAAGGAATTTAAACATATAAAGGTGTAATTTTGACACAAAAAATTAGTGTAGAATTCATTTCTTCTGATGTAATTTTATCAGTGAGTCCAACACAAATGTTGGAAAAGAGGTACTTCCACTTCCAGGAAGAAGGAGTCAAGCAGACAAGAATCACCTTCCCACCATATATATACATCCACAAATTGGAAACAATTTTTTTTAAGACCGTGAACATTAGGAAGTGAAGGACAGTGATACCTAAATGATTTTTTTTTAAATAGATTATTTTTTAAGAGTAACTTTAGATTCACAGCAAAATTGAGCAGAAAGTACAGAGAGCTTTCATATATCCTCTTCTTCCCCCGACACACAGCCTCTCCGAGTATCAATCTCCCACACGAGAGTCATACACTCATTACAACTGATGAACCTACATTGATACATCCTTATCTCCCCAAGTCCATAGTTTACATTAGGATTTACTTTTGGTGTGCATTCTATGGGTTTTAACAAGTGTGTAATGACATGTATCCACTATTAGAGCATCATACAAAATAGTTTCACTACCCTTAAAATCTATGTTCTGCGTATCCCTCCCTCCCTCTTAATCCCTGGAAACCACTGATCTTTTTACTGTCTCGACAGTTTGCATTTTCCAGAATGTCATATAGTTAGAATCATACACTATGTAGCCTTTTCACATTGGCTTCTTTCACTTAGTAATGTACATTTGAGATTCCTCCATGTCTTTTCATAGCTTGATGTTCATTCCTTTTTAGCATTTAATGATATTCTATTGTCTGGCTCTACTACATTTTCTTTATCCATTCACCTACTGAAGGACATCTTGGTTGCTTCCAAGTTTTGGCAATTACGAATAAAGCTGCTATAAACATCCATGTGCACATTTTTGTGTGGACATAAGCTTTCAGTTCCTGTGAGTAAATAACAAGGAACGCAATTTCTGGATCAGATGGTAAGAGTATTTTTAGTTTTGTAGGAAGCTGCCAAACTGTCTTCCAAAGTGGCTGTATTATTTTGCATTCCTGCCAGCAATGAATGAGAGCTCCTGTTGTTCCACATCCTCCCCAGCATTTATTGTTGTCAGTGTTTCAGATTTTAGCCATTCTAATAGATATGTAGCATTACCTCATTGTTATTTTAATCTGCATTTTCCCTAATGACATATGATGTTGAGCATCTTTTCATATGCTTATTTGCCATCTTTTTATCTTCTTTGGTGGTCTATTCAGGTCTTTTGCCCATTTTTTAAATTGGGTTGTCTCTATTCTTATTGTTGAGTTTTAAGAGTTCCTTGTCTATTTTGGATAACAATCCTTTATCTGATATGCCTTTTGCAAACATTTTCTCCCAGTTTGTGGGTTGACTTCTCATTCTCTGGACAGCGTTTTTCACAGAGCAGAAGATTTTAATTATAATGAAGTCCAGCTTATTAAGTGTTTCTCTCGTGGACTGTGTCTGTGGTGTTGTATCTAAAAAGCCATTAATTTGCCCAAGGTTATCTAGATTTTCTATGTTATCTTCTAGGAGTTTCATTGTTTTGTGCTTTGCATTTAATTCTATGATCAATTTTGATTTAATTTTTGTGAAGTGTGTAAGGTCTGTGTGTAGATTCATTTTGTGTGTGTGAGTGGATGTCCAATTATTTTAGCATTATTTCTTGAAAAGACTTTTTCTCCATTGTATTGTTTTTGTTAAACATCAGTTGACATATGTATATGAGTCTATTTCTGAGTTTTTTATTCTGTTCCATTGATCTATTTGTCCATTATTTTGTC
This sequence comes from Ailuropoda melanoleuca, assembly GCF_002007445.2. NCBI lineage: Eukaryota > Metazoa > Chordata > Mammalia > Carnivora > Ursidae > Ailuropoda > Ailuropoda melanoleuca. Next base: position 35,806,436 of record NC_048233.1, read on the forward strand.
AATACCACACATCTTGATTATTGTGGTTAATAGTAAGTCTTGAAGTCAGGTAACATCAGTCCTCCAACTTTGTTCTCCTTCATTATTGTGTTGCTATTCTGGGTCTTTTGCCTCTGTATAAAATTAAAATCAGTTTGTCAATATTCTCAAAATAACTTGCTGGGATATTGATTGCTATTACATTGAATCTGTAGATCAAGTTGGGAAGAACTAACACCTTGACAATATTGAGTCTTCCTATCCATGAACATGGATACCTGAGGTGGTAGACTTTTAAAATATTTTGCATATAAATAGATAAATGGAGATGCTTTAATTGGGAAAATTACTGATATGTTATTTAAAAACAATGAAGTCGATGTTGTTTTAAAAAGAACACTTTTGATGACTTTAGTTATAAAAATTAAATATCCCCAAATTTTCTTACAAATGTTAAACAATTCATTTATTCAAGAATATTTATTGAATACTAATAGAAGCCAAACCCTACACAAGATGCTGAGAATACAAAAGCATACAAGACAAAGTTTTTCTCTTCTACAAGCTCACAGTTTGGAGGGGAATGAGAAATAGGGGATTGCATCATTGTATCATAAGGGTTACTGATAGATGTGAAAGCTACAGGATACTCGGGGATCAACGAGGGGCAAAATTTACCTTGAAGGGTCAGGGAAGGCTTCCTGCAGAGGGTGACATTTAAGCTGAGATGACTTCTTGTCTTCCCAACTTTTAAATATTGAAGGACTCCATCTTCTTCTCTATCTACATCCAGTTCCTAGATGATTACATCCATTTCAAAACTAAACAACAACTTCAGCTCCTGGGTCCCAACACTTACTCCAGCATTCCTGATTTCTCTCTTGAACTCTAAACTCAGATATCTAACTGCCTACTAGACATCTACATTTGGATGTCCAAGAAGTGTTTCAAATTTAATATAAGACAATAGTCTCGATTTTCTTCTCCAAACTCAATTTCTCCCCAGTCATCCCACCTTAGCATCCCTGTTGCATCATCTGAAAACCCTGGAGTCACCCATGACTTCCCTTTCTCTCTCATTCCACAGTCAATTTATCAGCAAGTCCTGTTGACTAATTTCAAAATAAATCCCAACTTTAGTGACCTCCCCTGCTACCTCCCTAGCTCATGCCCATCATTCCCTGTCTGAACTATTGTGATAGATTACTGGCTCTTCTCCTAATTCCAGACTTGTTCCTCCGCAGCAGGCTGAGAGATTTTTATTTTTATTTTTTTTTAGTATCTGTGGTGTCAGTTTCCTGCTTTCAGTTTCCAAAAGACTTCCTACAACCCTTAGACTAAAATCCAAATTTCATACAATGGCACACCTAGATTGTTTGTTCCCTTCTTACCTCTCATTTGTTTCCTACTTATTCACCCTTGGCTTACTTACCTCCCTCTTGCTACAACTGGCCTGTGTGCTGATCCTCACAAGTGCCATTCTCATTTTCATATTAAAGCCTTTGTATTTGCTCTTCCCTCAGCCCAGAACTTTCTTTCCTCAGATCTTGGCAGGGTTCTAGACCCGCCCCTCACATTGCAAGGGCCCAGGGCAAAAGTGAAAATAGAGATTCTGTATCTTGTGTTTACAATGATAAGACAACAAACTGCCAAGTAAAATATATTATACTGCCTTGCCTTGACAAATAGACTTTTATGGTGACAATTTTTCTTTAGTGTAAAGCTGTGGTTATTCTATGATATAGTAGACAAAATATCAAAGCTTATTAACTTTAATAATTTTCATAATGACTATCAAAATTTTAATTAAATTGGTTAAGTAAAGATGAACTTGTATTTCTTGTAGTCTTTTTGGAAAAGGTACGTAGATTGTAGTAAATATTTTTATACATATAAAATGATCCACAATTCTAGTGTGCAGTGTCCTTCTAATTTCAATGTAAAAAGTCGAATTAATTTCTATCTCCAAAACTACAAATCAGACCATGAGGAGAAGGAAGGAAGTGGACATTTAGCACTAATGGGAAATAATTTGTCATTATGCAAGAATCCGTTCTTTCCTGAGAAGAATCTGACAAGTCAATTACCATGTCTTTTACCTTGCACCGCTGTTAACTCCTGCGCGATTGACATGAACAGCAGCACAGCTCAGCCACCCTTAACAGCATTAGGACACTGTGGCCTTTTGTTTTGAGGTCACGGCACAAGGGATTTTTGACAAGAGTTTCCCTGGGGCCTGAGCAGTTTTATTCACAAGAAGAGACATTTAGGGTCACTCGTTGTGCTGCGCACTGAGTGCCAGACCCTGAGTAATAAGCACTCATGTGTCCTTTGATAAATTTTTGTGCGTGTGTTTGTGATATGTGGGGCTCCTCTAACGAGCAGAGACTGGGGAAGCTGCCCTTTTGCCTGAGTCTGAGGGTGGTATTACAAAGCTCATGCCTGTGATTCTTTCAGGCTTTGATTCAAATGCCACCTCATTGGATACTCCCCACACATACACATGCACACACGCGTAAATGCCCACTATACACACACGTGCCCTTCTAGTTCGCTAGGCGCTCTTCAGGATTTCATTTTCTTCAGAGTACTTATTCCTACCTGACATCTGCTGTGTATTAATTTTTTATTGTGTATGTCCCCAACTCAAATGTGAGCCCTGTAAATAAATACTCCCTTCCTCTTTCCTCTCTAGGTCACCACTGGCCAGTGTGTGTGCATGTTCAGGGGAGTGGAAACAGGACCAGCAGCTAGAAAGAAGGTAACACAAGGAATGCAGGACAATTACCCAATTCACTAGTGCTCAGGGATACTTCTGACAAATACCATAAAATACTACTGTTTTCCAGATCGGTGTGTTTACGATTAAAACTAAGGGAATCTTCTGGGGCGCCTGGGTGGCACAGCAGTTAAGCATCTGCCTTCAGCTCAGGGCGTGATCCCAGCATTATGGGATCAAGCCCCACATCAGGCTCCTCTGCTGTGAGCCTGCTTCTTCCTCTCCCACTCCCCCTGCTCGTGTTCCCTCTCTCACTGGCTGTCTCTATCTCCGTCGAATAAATAAATAAAATCTTTAAAAAAAAAAAAAAACTAAGGGAATCTTCTGATAGAATTTTAGTTTGGGAGTGGAGAAATGAAGGTGACTCATGGACATTTTCCTTCCCCTTCAGTTTTCTGCAATGAGAACTTGAGGGTGTCCTCTCAAGTCCTTTCTCATCCCCTGTGCCTCCTTTAGCTTGTGTGCTTGAATCATAAACACATTACCAAAATCAGACCTTACCCCTTACAAATATATCTACATGATCCTATCATTTACCAAGTAATAAAATGTAAGGCGAGAAAGATAAGGATATTGTCCTAGCCCAATAAAACTCAATGGAAGAGCAATTAGCAAGACAACTGCAATCTAAAACAAACAAAAAATAAATATTATTTTTTTAAAAGATTTTATTTATTTGAGAGAGAGTAAGAGAGAGAGAGAAAGAGGGGGAGCACAAATGGCGGAGGGTAGAGGGAGAAGCAGGCTCCCAACTGGGCAGAAAGCCTGATTTGGGGCTCGATCCCAGGACCCTGGGATCATGACCTGAGCTGAAGGTAGGGGCTTAACCAGCTGAGCCACCCAGGTGCCCCCCAAAATAAATATTCTCATAAATAGAAGGGTACTGTATTACCTGAGCTGCTTCTTTTCTTTTTTCTTTCTTTTTTTTGGGGGGGGGAGGGGGTCTTTTTCTTTTCCATTCTCTTAGTCTCTCTCTCAAACCATCACTCATAGATTATACCAGTAAAAAGTACATAAAGGAAATCATTGTAAAAATAAAGTTAATATTTCATGACTGAAGCCAAAAATATATACTTTCTTTATAATAGCAGTGAAGGAAAAAAATGTAGAACTCATCCCATTAAAAGGGTTATTAATAACACTTCACTAATAACATAGACTTCAGTAGGTCAGCGGTTTAGCTGAAGCAGTCCCTGACAGCAAGCAACCTCATCAGAGTTTGGTTCCTTTTTTCTCCTGAAATGTTTCTTCATGAAATTGTTTCTGGTGTGCCTGTGTCAATGGCTTCAAAGCATTCCACTTTCCTTTTTTTTATTTTAAACTTTAAAATGTATGCGCTCCCTACAGAAGCTTCATACAGTCTTCTAAGCTGTTGGAAATTGAATCTGTTCATGGCAGTAATGATGATCAGTTAGCTGATGTAAACATTCAGGAGCTATCCAAAATGTCTGCACCAAACGCTAAGTGAAAATAGGGGATTTCATGTTTCATTCTAAAGACTTAGACTCTTTTATAAATAGACATCAAGAATGAATACCGATTTGCACTTTTCTTGGAAAATTCTGCCACCTAGAATTTATATATAGGAGTCTACAGTTTAAAAAAGAGAAGACATGTTGTACAATTCTCTATACAATTACACAGGGGGAAAGGGAGAAAGGAGGAAAGGAGATCTTTGTTATAGATTCACAGTGTTTCAGGACAAGAATTATGCCACGTTCTCAAATTGACTTGACTTCAGATGTGAGTAATTCTCCAGGTACAAATTGCATATGGTTAGTAATCATGGCTCTAGACCTTCCTTAGATAAAACCTCCAGTTATCTGTAGAAGAGGATGTATTATTAACAAGCCTTATTAAATTACTATGTGCCAGGAAGTGTGCTATCCACTAAAAATGTGAAATTTAGTTCGCATTCCAGTGAGAAAGAGCTACATATTAACACGCACACACACACACACACCATTTAATACCCAAAAGAATTGAAAGCAGGGTCTTGAAGGGATAGTTGTACACCCATGTTCAATGCAGCATTACACGCAATAGCTAAAACTTGCAAGCAACCCGGATGTCCCTGGAGAGATGGATGGATAAACAAAATGTGATATGTATGTACAATGGAATATCATTCAGCCTCAAAAAGGAAGGACATCCTGGCACATGCTACATCATGGATGACCCTGGAGGACATTACACTAAGTGAAATAAGGCAATTACACACACACACACACACACACACACACAAACTAACACTGTGTGATTTCACTTATATGAGGTACCTATTATATTTAAAATCATAGGGACAGAAGTAAAACAGTCTTGCCAGAGTCTGGGGGAAGGGGAAATGGAGAGTTATTGTTTAATGGGTACAGAGTTTCAGCTTTGCGGGATGAAATGAGTTCTGGACGTGGATGGTGGTGATGGCTACAAAACAATGTGAATGTAATTAATTACAGATAAAAATGGTAAAGTTAGGCTGTGTGTATTTTATCACAATAAAAGATAAAAAAACACATTTAAAATTGTAAGAATGTAATAGGAACATAACATACTGCAGAGTCACTGAAGAGGAAGCAGTTACCTCTGTGTTGGGTGGAGACGTAACCAGAGAAGGCTTGCAGTGGAGGGGAGAGCTGAGGCCTCCCAGGACGCACAATACATTAGCACTTGCTTAATCACCTTCCCTTAGCACCAGATTAACCAACACTCCGTCCCCTCTGTACACCTACTGCCTGGAAACCATGGCTCCTGGTTCCTGACTAGAGTACCTGCCCTGAAGAGTGCCCCAGATTTTCCCTCTCACTGACGACTCGTGTGCTTATCAAGTCAGAGGTGTTGATTCCCCGGGGTTTATGCCAGTTGTATTAATTATTGTAATTACTCAAATTAAATGTTATGTAAACCAATTCTGTTTTGGCATGGAAAGAAAGAGAATTGTTGGTCTATAAAAACAAACGCTTTGGAAAGGCTCCATAAATTAATCACTATAACAAAAAATTGAAGTTGTTGTTGCATTGTGAAGGTCAGACACCTAAAAATAACTACAAGACAACCGTAGACGTCTAGATGGATTTTGCACTCATTACTTTGCAAGTGCATTTAAATTTCTCTCTTTAATGAAACTAAAACTAGAAATTACAGAACCATGCAAAAAGGACAAAAATATTGCAAGATCAACTTTAAGAAACTTCATCAGTGGACGCATTCTCAAAGAAAAAAGCCTTGGCCCTACACTGAAGTTTGGCCACTAAATGAGACACTTGTATTTTAATTTAAAACAGTTAAATAAATATAGATATATAAATATAGATGCATAATATTTTATCAATTTCCTTTCTCTACCATAATATCAATTACAGATGTGATTTCCTTGGTTAAGAAGACATAGTGGTTTAGAGCATAGACTCTGGGTTGGATTATGGCTCTACCACTTACGAGCTATCTGACTTGGAACAAATTAATCTCTTTACACTTTAATTTTATCATCTACTTAATGGGGCTAATTACAGTACCTATCTAAGACATTAAGTGTATACAAAGCCTTATAACACTGCCTGTCACAATAAATGCTATGTAAATGTTAGCTATTACCAGTATAGTAATGGTACTGGTACTATTACTACAAACTGTATTTTGCCAGGGAGAGAGGAGACAGAAGGATGCGAAGAAGAGTGGGCATTTGGAAAAGCGAATGGTCTGCCAACCACAGAGTTGTGATCATGCTAACTGGAGGTATAGTACCTGTGGGAAAGATGAATGATGAGATAGTCTCAGGACTAGATGGGGAAGGTGCTTTCCTGCTACCCCATTGCTAACCCACCCTGTATTTCTAAACCTCTCCGCTCTCTTATCACTTATATGCCTGGTTTTGAGATTCTAATGAACATGGAGATTGAGTGGTCTCAAACCCTAACCAATTTACAATCTGGCAAAATATTCTCACACATAAATAATAGGAGAGAATACATGTTGCTAAGAATACATTATATATTCTGTATGTAAAACTGTGTTACTGGTGCAAAGAGGCAAGTGCAACAAATTGACCTGAGAGAAGATGATAGAAAGTGCTCATTGAGCTGGATGAATAAGCATTTATCCATAAATGGTTGCATAAAATAATAAGCATCCAACCTGCGTAATTGCCATGGTTAGAATTAATAGAAGAGGTCATCAGAGTGCCCTTTGCAAGTACAGCAGCAAAGAAACCTCCTGCCCTACACTAAAAGATTTGGAAAATATAACATCTGTATCACAAGGTCATGGGTATTTTCAATTTGACTTCTCCCTGTTGAAACTCTGAATTATGTCACTGAGCCAAACCACCTATCTATGATTAAGTCATTTGACTTCTGAAATATTTCTTTCTTCCATCTTCCTATTTTTTAGCTCTCTAGTTTAGACAACTGGCAAGATAAAAATGAACATGAAATGTTGAGAACAACCAAGAAAAGGCTATAACCATTGTTCACTGTCTTTTCCTTCAATACAACACAATAAAAAGAGATTCCATAAAATCGTTCCACTTTGGTATCATACTTTATGGGCAATGTCATTCTGGCATCATTATTCTGTGCCTCATGTTAACATTCTAGAAATGGAGACAGTGGCGCTTTTTCCTGAATGCTCACTAAAGATTGGAAATGGACAATGAGGAGATCAAGCACAGAGCAGTGGGATTCGGCACAAAAAAGCAGGTACTGACTCCTACCCCAAAATTTCTTCACTGTGTGACAATGGAAAAGCCACCGAACTTCTGTAAAATGGGAACACTAATTCTTATCCTCTGACATTTCTGGAAAATTAAGTAAAATAATTAAGATAGAATACCTGCCACATTATAGATACTTAGTAAATGTTTCTGGAATGAATAAAGTTACAAAATACAGTTCTTATTCTTTACCTTTTTCAAAAATACTTTATTGGTTTTTATTTTTATTTTTAATGATTTTTTATTATATTATGTTAGTCACCATACAGTACATCCCCAGCTTCCAATGTAAAGCTCGATGATTCGTTAGTTGCGTATAGCACCCAGTGCACCATGCAATACGTGCCCTCCTTACTACCCATCACCGGTCTATCCCATTCCCCCGCCCCCCTCCCCTCTGAGGCCCCCAGTTTGTTTCTCATAGTCCATAGTCTCTCATGTTTCATTCCCCCTTCTGATTACCCCCCCTTTGTTATCCCTTTCTTCCCCTACCGATCATCCTAGTTCTTATGTTCCATAGATGAGAGAAATCATATGATAGTTGTCTTTCTCTGCTTGACTTATTTCATTTAGCATTATCTCCTCCAGTGCTGTCCATGTTGCAGCAAATGTTGAGAATTCGTTCTTTCTGATAGCTGAGTAATATTCCATTGTATATATGGACCACAACTTTATTGGTTTTTAATGTCAATAGTGATTACATTCATTTGCTAGGGCTGCCAACACAAAGGACTGCAAATCAGGAGGTTTAAACCACAGAAATTTGTTGTCTCACAGTTCTGGAGGCTGGAAGTCTAAGAGCAAGGTGTTGACAGCAAGGTGGGCTCCTTCCAAGGGTTGTGGGGGAAGGCGGTGGCTGCTCCAGGCCTCTCTCCTTGCCGTAGATGGCCATCTTCTTGTGTCTTCACCTTGTCTTCCCTTTATGCCTGTTTGATTCTCTGTCAAAATTTCCCCTTTATAGGGGCACCTGAGTAGTTCAGTCGGTTAAGCATCTGCCTTTGGCTTAGGTCATGATCTCCCGGTCCTGGGATCAAGTCCTGCAAGGGTCTCCCTGCTCAGAGGGGAGTCTGCTTTCTCCCTCTCCTCCTCCCTGCCGCTCCTTCCCACTCTCTCTCAAATAAATAAATAAAATCTTTATATATTTTATATATATATATATATATATAAATTTCCCTTTTTTATAAGGACACCAGTCATAAGGACACCTACTCCAGTATGATCTCATTTTAGCTTAGCTAATTACATCTGCAACTAATTTCAAATAAGGTCACATTCTGATGTACTGGGGGGTTAGGACTTCAACATATGAGTTTGAGGAGGACATAATTCAACTCGTAAGAGTAATGAAGGCTTCGTGCAATAATTCAAGCAATAAACAAGTATAACAAATTCATGCTCTCTTCCCCCCATCTAGTCCCATTCTTCTGCTTTCTATGACCCCCTCACACACCCCAGATATTACCTAGTCCTATATTTAGACACACACCCACGTATATAGCCTTTTTATAAAAAATCAAATGTATTACACCTATTATTTAGCCCTTGCTTTTTTCACTTCACACTACATCATGGATATTTTTCTAAATCAATGAGTGTAGACCTATGTACATATTTGAATAATATTCTATAGTATATGTAAATAATAATCTGTCTTATTAGTGGATGTTCAGGGTACTTCCAGAGTTTGGGGGTGTTCATTTCTTAAATGCAGCAATACACAGTTTCACTCAGCTTTTTCTTCAAAACTAGTACTTTTATTTATGCAAGTTAGATTCCTTGAAGTGGCATTTCTAGGTCAAAGATATGCACATTTAAAATTTCATATTACCAGGTGACTTTCAAAAATGTGTTAGCAATTTACACATTCGCCAACAGTGCCTAAGAGGTATGTTTTCTCCACACTTTTGCCAAAGTAGATTGGACCCATTTTTTAAAATTTCTGTCTCTTTGATACATGAAAACGATCTCTTTATTTCTTTGGTATACATATCCCTGACCACCACTGTGCTACATTTTTTTAAATGTTCAGTGGCTATTTGTGTCCCTCATTAGATAATTGCTAGATCATCTCGTGTACCCATTTTTCTGTTATATTTCTTGTCTTTTGTTCATTCACAAGAGTCACTGTCTATAGAGGAAATTAATGCCTTGTCATATTTGTTGCAAATATTCTTTCCCAGTCTGTCCCTCAACTTTTTAATGGTGCCTTTGACATTCAGAAATTTTAGGTTTTTATGTAGTCAAGTCAATCCACTTTTTAATGATTTGTAGATTTTTCTTTTTTAAAGATTTTATTTACGAGAGAGAGAGAGAGCGTGCACACCAGCACGGGGAGGGAGAAACAGACACTCTGCCCAGCAGGGAGCCTAACATGGGGCTCGATCCCAGGACCCTAAGATCATACCTGAGCCAAACGCAGAGATTTAACTGACTGAGCCACCCAGGCACCCCTGATTTGTGGATTTTTCTGTCTTGCCTATGAATGCCCCTCCCCTATCCCCAAGATTCATAATCTTCATTTTATCCTAATGTTCTCTCTGTATTTATTCAAGTTACAAATCTCTATCTTTCTTTCAGGTGAGTATTTCATTACTTTAATCTCTGTATGAGGTAAGTGTTCCTTTACTCACTAAATTAAAAAGTAAGCATCACCATATACTTAGTTCATATTTTAAAGAAAACTTGAATCAGTTTCTGTGCTCTCTGTTCTGTTTCATTGATCAATTTGTTCATCCCTGAGCTAATATTCATATTATTTTGATTGTAGCAGCCATGCAGGAAAGTTTAATATCCGGTATGGCAAGTTCCCCTTTATTGTTTGTTTTCTTTCAAAACTTTCTTGACAATACTGGTACACTTTTTCTGCCATGCAATCACGTCAGAATTATTTTGACCAGTTAAAACTAACTGTAATAAGAGCAGTGGAACTCAGACCCAAATTGCTTTAAATGTACGTACTTGGGAATATTAATGATATTCCCTGGACAAGAATTGCACGCATCAACTACATGAGATTAATAGGAAAGCTGGGGCTTAGAAAGGTTGTATACCTTGCCCCAGGCCACATAGCTGGCAAGAGACAGAAACTGCCTTGTCTTTCTCTCTGGCACAAATTCCACAACATGAATCACCTCCTTCATTCATATCAGAAAAGGAAAGTGATATACTGAATTTCCGAGAGTCTCCTAACTAAACAACATAGCAGCCTACCTGTTTACAAAGCTGTCAGAGGCGAGCAGAACTTGACCAAGCACGGCACCGTTTTATAAGCAAATTGCTAGCTTTTATCCCAATACGTTGTTTCTCATTCTTCAAGAGACCTAGATAGAATAAGAATGAGAATAAAGTTCCACTCAGTAAGTACCTGGAATATTCCTGGTTCAAACGCATCTTTACTGATACAAAATCGGTCATCATCATTTCTCTTTTTTGGTTTAAACACATATTCTTCTAGAATGCAAATATTCTTTTAGAGATTACTGCATATATTGGTATGATTTGGTTTAATTGCTACTCTTTTAACAACCAGCTAGCAAAATCTCTATTAATAAAAGTTTGCTCTAGGGTGGTGGGGAATGGATTTGGAAAATGAGACACCACCTCAGAGCAGCTGGGGTTAGAGAAAGTGCTGGAGTCTAGAAGAAGCTTGGGTAAGTGGACGGACAGACCAGCAGACAGCGAAGGGGCCCAAGGGCTGGGAGGTGAGGCCGAGCAAGAGGCAAGGGGCCACATCAGTTACTTGACACCTTCCTTGGAGCTAATCCGTTCTGCCCAGCCACCAGGTGACAAATGAAGCCAATCGTCTCTAAGAAATGGACGGCTGGCCTTGGTCTGCTCTGCCCTCCTCCACTGACAGGACTGATAGCTCGCGTGTTCCAGAGCAACCACATTTCTTCACGGGAAGTCTGGCCACAGTTTGCCATCTCTGCTGCTCAAAAATGAAGCCCTTTTCAAAACATTTCAGAAAATAAAACAACAGCAAGAAGGTCAGTTCCAAGGGAAGAGCCTAGTCCGAAGCTGGAAATTAGTTGTTAACCGATGGACCCATCAGGTAGCAAATAGGAAAACCGGCAAGGACTGAATGAGGCAAATCGAGAACTTAGCCAAGGCAGCTAACTGACCAATCAGTACTATTGAGCACCAGCTATGTGCAAAGTGCTAGTTAAATTGAGTTTTAAAAAAATTCCTCAGGGTAACAGACTGAGGTGGGCTACACATCACTGAGTGCTCAGTAATTTTTCATGTCTCCACCCCCTCTTTGTTCTTGGTGGAATAAAATTAGATTTAGCCCCTCACACGAAATCAAAGTGGTGATGTTGAGCATAAATTTTCTACTCATTCTGCTTGTGCGTGATGCATATTTCTTTAAATTATTGGGTCAAAGTCATGTTTATAATATTTCCTCAGAAGAAATCAATGTGTACAGTGTAAATTGATGAGCAAATAATTTTCAGTACAGAGGAAAATAATTTCAAATTATTACTCCAGAATGTAGGATGAAGTATCAGTCGAGTATTTGTTAACTTGGAAAAAGAGAGAGAGAAACCAAGAAACAGACTCTTCAGTGTAACAAGCAGATGGTTAGCAGAGGGGAGATGGGGGGAGGATGGGTGAAATAGGGGATGGAGATCTGAGTCCGCTTGTGATGAGCACCAGGTCATGTATGGAAATGTTGACTCTCTATATTGTACTAAGATTACAGTGTATGTTAACTAACTGAAATTAAATAAGAACTTTAAAAAAATATTCATTAACTCATTAAGAAGATTGACGTCTATCCTAAATTTACCATATGTGAGTATAAAAGTTTGGCTTAAAACATTCTCAAATAGAAGGGAGGTTATTTTTAAAAAAATTTTTAAATTTTTTTTTTGTTTATTTGTTTATTCATGAGAGAGAAGAGGCAGAGGGAGAAGCAGGCTCCCCATGAAGCAGGGACCCTGGGACTGTAACCTGAGCTGAAGACAGATGCCCACCGACTGAGCCACCCGGGTGCCCCCGAAGGGAGGTTATTTTTAAATGTAATACAAAATGTCTATCATTTAAGAGTTTAAAAGGTGTATCTCAATACTGTCCACTGAACGCCAGTAGTATTTTAATACAGGCACTGTCCAAACAAGTATATGTTATCTCCAATAGACATAGACCTCCACTAAAAACAAAAACAAAAACAAAAACAAAAACAAAAACAAAAAACCCCACACAGCAAACCAAACAAACAAACAAAACGCCTTTGTAGGAATGGAGTCAGTGGAAGTGATGCTGGGTTAGAGGTCACAGGCTGCCTACTAGGCTGTGTTGGCTCTGGGGTATCGCACACAGCTCATGTAAGATGCAAGTCAGAGGAGACACAGTAATGGGCTCTGCGAACTGCAAAAACCTACCAAATGAAATACAACTTATTCTCATATGAAAATCAGGGTGCTTTCCTCTGGCGTGCCTAAGTAAAAATTGTAAATGCTGATTTCAAAATTTATGTTCCATAGGAAAGCTCACTATTTGAAGGATTTTGCAGGTTTTTCGTAATGTAAATATACCATCCCTAAATCAATTTGTTTTCGTGAGTTTAATATATTTGGTTTTCTTTAAAATGAGGTTGTTTTACTGGACATATATGACGGTTTCATGTTTGTTTATCTAATTGATTCCAATCATTCTGTAATCAAAGGTCCGCTTAAGAGCGCGGTTCAGTAGTGAAGACTTTCGGGTCCAGGCCTGGCCACAGAAAGCAAAGGCAGTGCTGCCACCACCAGGAGTCCCAGCATCTCCACTGAAACCACAGTGCTCCAGGTTCCCTACGTAGACCTCTTCTTAGAGAAACAAAAGCAGGTATGGGCAACAGCGAAGAAATGGGAAAGAGCTCCTTAGTTGCATAAAGCGTAAATTTAAAACTGAAAATCACATCCTGTAACAGCGACAATGACAACAAAAGGCATTGCGGAATAACAGACTCAAAGGCAAAAGTTCTGGTGCAGGTGCAGTAAGGACATCCTTGGTAGTGATCGATCTCTATCAAACATTTAGTAAGGAGTCTCCATGAAAACATTCTTCATGAAATTATTCTTCCTTGTCTACATGACTAACATACAAAGAAAAAAAGCCAAAGAAAATACTAGCATGCATTTAGTAAAGAATGTGTTTGGCATAATGTATTTGCATGACTGTACCTTGGTATGAATAGAGATGTGTGATTTGTACTCCTTTAGTGGCAAACTTAGGCTTTTATTGAAAAAATAAAGGTTTCATGTTACACAGGCATTATTTAAGTGACCAGAAAAAGTGAAATACTAACATTTAAAAAGTATATAAAATGATTTTTCTTAAAACTAAAAGGTTAACATAATTATAAATTATAACTATTAACTTATTTATATTAATTAATGATAATATTATAGGATATAATTATTAACTTATTGTTTATTTTATTTATATTGATTAATATCATAAACTTGTGTATTGAAATTTGGACACAATTGAGAGCGAGGTGTATATATCCATACAAGGCTTTTCCAACTCTTACATTCAAAGGGTCTCACGGTCCTTGATCTAGAAACATCTTTGTGAGCATTGTGGGAAATTAGAAAATGTTCTTTCTGTAGTCACAACCATGAGAAGAAAATTGTGGGTTGCCATTAAGCCCCAGCTCCTCCCATCCATTTTTAAACTACTCAACCCTTCTCATCTTAAATAGCTTGAAATTACAAAAGACTAAATTCCTCATTCCATTTTACCCACACAATTCCCATTGCTTTTTTTTTTTTTTGCAAATTGTATTAAACACATCTGAAATTACATTTATCCCAAATGAATATGGTATTTGTTTATTTGACTTCCAATTTATATTTGTTTGGTGTTGAGAAAATTTCTTAGAATTTTCATGAAAATCATCGGAGGTCCTAGAAAATCTGTTTTAGTCTGTGTGTTTTTCATTCTTGACTTTCAACCACCTATTAAGCACTTACTGTATGGCAGTCCCTGTCTCAGGTAGCAAGTGTGCCAAAGTGAACAAGATACAGTCTTCTCGATTCTAAAACTGAGAATTAAAAAAGGAATAATTTTTTTAGGTCTAACCTATGAATATTTTTATTTGCAGATAACTCTATGTAGAAGTCACAAAATAAGCATAAGAGGATAAAATAGCAATTATTTGTGAAATTTGACAGCTGATAATTACTCTTCCTTGTTCCATCCACTTCTTAGGTACTCCGTGTCGGTATCAGGATTTCAGTGTGGGTAATGTTGCTTTTTCCTTCTATCAAGTGTCATTATTTAGACTACACTACTATGAGTGTGCAATTCTTTAAAAATAAAGATGACATATGTAACACTCCTTAGAAGGGCAGAGAGCACGGATGGGTTCCAAATTCTTCCACCCACACCTCTTCTTTCCTAGCAACCTTTCTATCCACAGCACACAGCTGTAAGATGTTGGTGATTTGAGTTGTGGCCCCACATCCTTGCCTCCAGACTCACCACCTGCCAATCCATTCTCTCTACTCTCAATCATTTTATGTCTACTTAAAACCCTTCAATGTCATCTTAAAACCATCAGTATAAAATCCAAGCTTCTTGGAATGGCATTTGATCTGGACCTTTCTTGGTGCAGCTATATCAACTATTGCAGTCCCCCAAATATACTCTGCTCTCCTTTGCCTCCTGACCTATGCATATTCTAGCCCCTAGAACTCCCATCTTCCCTTTTTTCCCTTACCCTGGCAAACCTTTATGTGTCCTTCAATGCTCGACTTAGCTGTCTTCTTCCCCAGAACTTTCCCTGATGAGCAAAGAGGTCAAGTGACTGTCATAGAGTAGGTTAGGTGCCTATCAAAAATTGTCCCATAGAGGGGTGCCTGGGTGGCTCGGTCGGTTAAGAGTCTGCCTTCGGCTCAGGTCCTGATCCCAAGGTCATGGGAATAGAGCCCCACATCGGGCTCCCTGCTCTGTGGGGAGCCTGCTTCTCCCTCTCCCTCTGCCTGCCGCTCCCCTTGCTTGTGCTCGCTCTCCCTCTGTCAAATAAATAAATAAAATCTTAAAGAAAAAATTGCCCCATAGAACCTTGTGCTCACCCCATTCTGTCTTAGTGCCTATAATTTTTTGCAATCATCTCTTTAATTATCTATTTCCCCAATTATAAAAACAGTCAGCTTTATTCACCTTTGAATCTCCAATCCATGACATACAGTAGGTGCCCAATAAAAATATACTGAAGAACTGAGGAGTAAATCTGCTCTCTGTAAAATGAAACCAATGAGTTTGTTTGCTCACATTAGTATGAAGTTCTAATCTACCAAACTGAGAACTTATGGAAGGTGAATAACTCACAGAAGAGTCTCTTGCTATAAATTATGCAAACAAGAATCTATATGAGAATAACAGTTCAAAACATTTTCATTTGGCTAGCATTAAGAATCATCTTGCATCTGATTTTTAATTTACTGATACAATACATCACACGAGAAAAGGTATGGAGAGCTCAATACAGATTGAGGAATCATAAGCCATGTCTGTTTGTCTCAAAGGGCTGCTCATTGAAGGTTGATTAACAAGCAACAATCAGTCTAATCACCTTCACACTTTGTCAAATGGCCAGCTGTCCTCCCCAGATGACACCTTTGTCATCTCCCAACTATAACACATGCCTACACATGAGTATCTAGAATTAGACTCATTACTCACAGAATAAAAGATCAATATAGGAGGACTGAAGACCCACTCATGAAAGTTGGCCTGGTCAAAACATATCCCCATGGCTGCCCCCGAGACCAGATTTTCTTCATCACCCAGATAGGTGCACTGAGACCAGGTAATCCTTCCCAGCACTGCAGTCTAGGATTCCGTTCTCATTCTTAGCACTTCTGGATTGTTGTGGGGCTTTCCCCCCCCCATTTATGTGTTGCTATTGCTTTTATTTAGTATAACTTCTTGAACTTTAAAAGGAAACCAAGGGCAGCAAATGTCAAAAATTTCTTGGCACTGAAGATGCCTAGCCAGTTGGACGAAACCATTTCTGCTGCTGGTAACATGTCTCCTCTTCACTTGTGAGAGCAAATTCCTCTAGCTATCTAAGATTTTCACTTTAAATGCTGAAAATGAAGCTGGGGGGAAATGCTAAAAATAAAAAAAAAAGAATTGAGGTGTTCAGAATAACAATACAGAAAATTTCATGCCAAGGGTAATATTTACCGCTAAAATAAGCAGTATAGATATCTTGATAACACCTTTTTCATTCTTAGGTTTAAGAATCATGTCTATATAAAATAATTTTATCTTATTAGGTTATATAGTGTCACTGGTAAAAGCAATATATTGGAGTTTACTATAGGGTAGTCTCACTCTGCCAGCATTTGATTAACATTTTTTCGACTGCTATTTCCTTTAACTACAGGATGATAAATGGCATACATAAAAGTTAGCCTAAAGCATTGTAAGATTATGTGACTTGTGATCATCAAACAGTAATTAAATAATGGTTAATCCTGTTCTAAGATTTAAGCGTGCTTTATGGTATTTGGTAGCTGGAGAGAAGTAAAAGGTACTGAGCTCTAAGTCTCAGTCCGACCTCTGCACCTCTAGGTTTGTGGTTTGGGGGTAGGTCAGTTCCTCATCCCTGCCTTTCTTCCTTCCTTCCTTCACTGGGTGAAGCAGTGAAAATACAAAGATAATTTAGCCAAGGTCCTATGAGAAGTCTCTGATTCCCAGTTCTCTTATCTATAAAATGGGGCTTTTTAATGAGGATTAAATGAAATAAAATATGTGGAAGTACTTTGTAAATGGTCAGGAGCCATGCAGGGATGAAGTGTTATTTAATAACTAAAAATAATGAGTATGTTTAATGAATAGAGGACCTCAATAAAATATTTGTTTCACTTCTTAAAAATTTTGTTATTTGGAAATAAATTCAAATTTATGGAAAAGTTGCACAAATAAAAGCACAGAGGCACCTGGCTGTCAGTTGGAGGAGCGGACGACTCTTGACCTCAGGGTTGTGAATTCAAGTCCCACATTGAGTGTAGAGATTACCTAAAAATCAAATACAAAAAAAAAAAGACTAGCACAAAGAATACCTGTTTACCTTTCATCATCATCTACTTATAACATTTTACCCCACCTGCTCACTTTCTCTTTCACACTCCCTCTCTCTCAATATATTTTTTCCTGAACCATTTAGAGATAAGTTACATGCATGCTGGCCCACCACTCCTAAATATTTCAGTGTTTTTAAGAATAGGGATATTTGCTTCCATAACCATAGTACAGTTTCAACTTTCGTAAATTTAGCATTGACACAGTACTTTTCCCTCATTTGCCATCCATATTCCAATTCTGTCTATTGACCAGTAATGTTTGAAGGCTTCGCCTTGTCTCCTCCAGGAGGGGATTCAGTATGGATCAGGAATTGCATGTATTCATCATGTCTCTTTAGCCTCCTTTAATCTGGAACATTTCCATAACCTTTCTTTGTCTTCTATGTTGACAATTTTAAAATATAGTCCTCCTCTTAAAGAAAAATAGAGCATTTCTCATTCTTCAGTTGTTTCACTTTTTAAATGATTATTTTATATTCATCCATTGAGGATTCTCTTCCTGCCACTGGGAACCCAGAAGCCATCCCTGAATGTAAAAAGATCGTGTACACATGGTGTCTGACTTGCCACGAGTGATAATGTAGGGTTAATTCCATGGCCCTCTTCTCCTGCCCTATTTCTTCCCCCTCGTTTTTCTGTTGATTCTGGAACTGTGACATCCAACTTACTCTCCCTTCCTGTTATCTGGCCGAAAAGGATCGTGGACAAAAGACCGTATCTGTTTCCATCATTCCCACCAGGGGAAGAAGGGGACCAGGAAGAGCTGATGGTTATGACAGCCCCACCAGAAGGCACCATTGGGTTTTGCTTCTGGTTCTAAATCATCCTTGATTCTTCTACTGTATCCCCTACCTTTCTAGGCTCTTTAGGGTTCTTCCTACTAAATAATGGATTCCCATCCGAGTTGCTCTTCCAAGTTTTCAACATGTTACTTTGAATCTTATTTCACTTGAACCTTCAACCAAATGTATCCAGCAGAATAGGTTATCACCACTTTGCAGCTAAGGAAACATAGGCTCAGACACATTAAGTGATTTTCCCCATGATCAGGTGCTTAGAGGGTGATAGAGTCAAGCTGAAATCCAAGGCTTCCCCACTGTATTTTGATGCCTCCTTACAGTAATTTTACAGTAAGGGTCCTGTGCAAGCCCCTGGCGTGGTGGCCCAGGGCACAGTACACTGAGGTTAATCTGACTTTTCTTTTATGGAAAATGGTAGAGAGGTTTTTAGATGGCATATTTAGGGCATATGGTGCTTAAACTCCTACTTAAAGAAAATTAAAATTTGGCAAAAATGAGAAATACACTTGTAATATGCATGTAGCAAATTTGAAAGAAACCTGTAGCTCTGAGAAATTTTCCAAAAGTAGTCATCAAAATTAATCTGAGACCTTAAGAGTAATAGCTTTTAAACGAAGAGCTCATATTGCAAGGAAACTAATTTGCAAGTACACATGATCGCAAAAAATATCAAACAAGGCACAGAGAAGGAATCTAAGAGATCCTACCCAGAGTCCTTAATAGTATAAACAGGCTGATTAAAGAAAATTTAGAAATACATACAGTTTGAAAAAGGAGAGACACTAACCATCTGACAAATGTGGAAACTAAGAGACATTGAAGCGTGTCTTGTACGTGGCCACACTGGCTGTTTGTAACAGACCTGGGATCTCCTGGCTGGTCATCCAGTGCACTTGTCTACATCTTATGAGTTTTTTTATGACCTATAAACTCAAAAAATTTCCAGTTCTTTCATATAGAACACAAGTATGCACTGACCTAAGTTATATAGAGCCAAGACAGAATTTTAGAAAAATTAAATATTAAATTAAGGAAATACTTTTTTTTAAAGAAAGAAAATTCATCTTATGTGGCCTCTGCTGAAGAAAATGCAGGTTAAGTACCTTTAGCCTCAGGGGAGTGAGTAGGAGAGAGTAAGCTATCCTAGAGTCGTCTTGTTTCTCCAAAGAGGTCCTTAAGCTGGGCATTCAGCTGAGACTTGGGGGATTTGTGATAATTGCATCCATTTCCAGTTCATGTTTGTATATGCTTCCAGGTAAGAGTTGAGGTTCATTTTTTTGTATCTGGATGTCCGATTGTTCCAGCACCATTTGTTTGGTGTTCTGACTTAACATATGAGATTGACTCTGGAGAAACTACACATCCAAACTAAACATAGGTGACATGTATGTCATATTGGATAGGCAAGATTTCTTCCTCTTTAAGTAGACTGATTTAGGAAACAGAATTAATATTTTAAAAGTTCATCCAGAGGTAATGAGAACCTTGTTTTCTCTCAAAAGGTAGGAAAATGAAAAGTAAGCACCCACATTTCTGTAGTTCATAAATGCTTTCCTTGGGAATTTTCTTAAATCACAAGTAGGACTTAAAGAGAATACCATTTCAAGAAGCATAAGGGAAGCAATTGTTAGAATTCATCAAACATCAAACATCAAACATCTGCGATTCCGTACACAAACTGGCCACAAATGCTCCAGTTCCGAAAGGATTTGCAGGTTTATGAGTCGAATTGTTCAAAAACTGTCCACTTGGTGGCACCATAGCGCTGCTGCAAGACTGAGCCTGTTGCTTCTGGTAAAGGTTCAGTTAGGGACCGATTTCTTAATGTAGGGTTTCATGATTCTTAAACATGTGGTCATACCACACTACGTGCCAACCACAGACAATTGCCCTAGTCATTTGCACAAAGGGAAGAAAAAGAAAGAAAGCGTTGTAGGTTGTTCAGGCAAAGACAGAAGGGGCAGGATTTAAGAGGACTTGTAGGGCAGGTTGAACTAGTGGATGGATGAAAGCCAACCTAACCTGTCTTTTATCTACATTCTTAGACAGAAATGCCTCTGATGGGTTTTTTTTTTTCCTTTCCCTTATGACTTGATTCTGAGCAGAAAAAGTGACGCTAATGACGTCAGCCCACACGAAAGCTGCATTTTAAATATTTATTGAGCACCTGCTGTGCCATCATTATTTGGCACCGTAAGTTACAGAGTAGAAGGCTAAACACACTTCTTACTCTTGATGTCCTTGCAGTCTACCAGGGAAGACAAGATATATGCATGAAACTGTAATTGCTGAATTCTGTGCTGGAGAGAGCCAACTGGAAGCCACAATTATGAAAGCCTTCACCGAGCAGGTGGGACTCTAGCTCGTCTTAAAGAATGGCTTCATTGTGGCACACAGCTTGTTGCTACACAGCTGGGTAGAAACCGTGCAGGACGGAGCAGGGCTCCCATGGGCAGTCTTTCCAGTGGCTGGCTGGGGAAGAGAGAGGTCAGAGCCTGTGCTCTGCAACAGTCAGTTAGAGAAACAGCCATCCCAGCTGGATTTCCCTGCCTCTCCATCCAATTGATCCATTACTGAATGGATCCATTGACTCTTTGATCCATTTTTGAACTTATGTAGACTTTTTCCTTCCCGATGTTGGGCTAAACATAACCTATTGATTTACTTAATTTATATTTTATATATTTGAGCTAGGATTTCAAACACCAAATGTGTGGGATGTCTTGCCCTCAGTCCATATTGAAATATGTAGGGGTGAAGTGATATGAAGCTGAGGGTAGACCTTAACATATTTCAGCAAAGAAAAAATACTGCGTATTGCAGTGCTGTGTGATTTTGGTAATTGTTTATTCTGGATGATCGGTACATTGGAGTTTATTGTGCTTTTCTATTTTGTGGATGTTTGAAATGTTTTCTGTAATACCTTTTTCTTAAAAATTTGTTGATAGTTTGAAAAGATAATTCTGGGAATGGACAAGGCTGAGCCTGGAGTTAAAGAAAGTAGATCCAGGTGAGGGTATAGAAAATGAGAAAATGGAGCGGGAGTTAGCTGGGAGACCTCCAGCTGGGAAAAGCATTAGTCACCAATTTATTCCACCCAGGACCTGATGGAAATGATGTCTGTCTTCCCGGGGAGATTTCCCAGTTAAAAAAGAACTTTTAGGAAATGGAATGCTGCTTTTTGCTTCAACCCACTTGTCCAGATGTGACAAGTGGGAGTTAAAGAGATAATCAGTGGAATGTGGATTATCAGGGACCGTGTATTGGGAAGGTAATAGCACCTGTTAAGCAAGGAATGTGTACGCACTTAACTCTTAAAGTACTTTTATACAGATCCTTTCAAACATATATAAAAAGCCATTCTTATGTCTGTTCTCTAGAGCTTCTCTTACGTTCTCTTTTCTCATCTGCGGGCTAAAGAGAAAGAGGCTAGCAAATCAAGAAAGATCGCAAAAGGAAAAGATTTTTAAATGAGCCATGGTGTTATAGTGGACAGAGCACAGGACCGAAAGGTAAGAAAATATAGCTTAGAATTCTGGTTCTCCTACTTTCAAATTACAGGACTAAGGACAGTCATTTAACTTTTCAAAAATTCAGTTTATGCCTCTATAAAAGGGAGGTGTTAATAACTTCACAAGTCAGCTTGTAAGGAATAGACAGTATAATGAAGTAATTTTTGAAGAGTTTACTTGTGGCCATCATGTGCAAACTCTCTCTCCTCCACCTTTCCTTGTATTCACCCCACAAGTCCTCAAGTCTGCAGCAGATACGGAAATATACAAGATTACAAATTATAGGTTCAGCTGAGACTCAACCGGGTATGAGATGAAAGCCATCTGGGAAGGACAGGAAAAGCAGAAGAACCCGGTTAATCTCCCCCAGGTGGAAGACAAGCTATCAGAGCAAGCCAGAAGGTTGGAGAGGGAGGAAGAAAAGTGTGTGGAGCAGACTTGTAAAGGAGAATGATACAGGGACACCTGGGTGGCTCAGTTGGTTAGGTTTCTGCCTTCGGCTCAGGTCATGATCTTGAGGTCCTGGGATCGAGTCCCAAGTTGGGCTCCTTGCTCAGTGGGGAGCCTGCTTCTCCCTCTGCCTGCTGCTCCCCCTGCTTGTGTGCTCGCTCTCTCTCTCTGTACATAAATAAAATCTTAAAAAGAAAAAAAAAGAGAATGATACAAGAAAAAGCACTTCTCACCCCCAGCATTTCTTTCCTTGTGGAGGGAGTTTTTCTAAAGTGACACTCCTGGTCTTTTTTTGCCTTCTCACTTCACTCCCGAAAGAGGTGGAGGAGTATATCAGATTCTGAGTTTGGAATGAGACACAGGACAAACAAGCTAGCCCTTTGCTCATCCTTTCTTTTGTGGCATCTGCCTGCCTGCCAAGAGCCTGAATTCTCATCTGCTTTCTCACTGAATGCACTGCTGTAACTATAGCGTGGTACATGGCGAAATGGGCTTCCTCATACTGAAATCCAACATTAGATGGAATTATCCACATATTCCACTGATGCTAGTAAAATTGCCGGCCTACCCCACATAGGGCAAATCCCCACTTACAGCTAAGGTTATTGGAGGGCCCACCCAATCCGCCATGAAATATATTAAGGAGAGACATATGGAGTTATGTATTGAATGTTTGTGTCCACTCCTCCCCCCCCCACTGATATATTGAAATTCTAACCCCCAGTGTGATGTTATTGTGAGGTGGGGCCATTGGGAAGTAATTAGGTCATGAGGGTGGAGCCCTCGTGAATGGGATTAGTGCCCTTACAAAAGGGACCCTAGAGCCTCCTCGCTCTGTTCTCTGCCCTGTGAGGACACGATGAGAAGCTGACCGTCTAAAGACCAGGAAGGGGGTCCTCACGAGACACTGGATCTGCCGGCTCTTTGGTTTTGACTTTCCAGCTTCCAGAACTGTGACAAACAAATTTCTGTTGGTTACATCTTCTTTGCTTTGTTATAGCAGTCCAAACTAAAACAGAGTGATCTTTCAAAATCACATCAGTTATCATTCTTCTGCTTAAAATCTCCATGGCTTCCCACTTCTCCTGTAATACTATCCACACTTCTTGCTGTGGTCTCCTAGACCACACAGGATCTGCCTCTGCTACCCTCCTGTCTCATGTAGGACACAGTCTTCCCACCGTTCTGGCCCTCTAACAGGCTCCTAAAAGGTGAAGACATCTCCACTGCTTTTCTATCGGCCCAGAACTTCCATCCCAGACCTTCACATGACTACTTTCTGATGCTCTAAGCCTCAACTTAAATATCACCTGCTCAGAGAGCCTTCACCTAATCACCTACATCATTTCTGAGTGCAGCATCCTGCCTTGTTCCCCAACATCCTAATAACTAATTATTATTTTAGATAGTTATGTACCTACTTGATTATTTGTTTTCTTCCTGCTCTATTGAGATATAACTGACATGTTACATTGTGTAAGTTTAAGACATACATTGTGTTTGATATACTTATGTATTGTGGAATGATTACCCAGGTAAGGATAGTAAACTTTTCCACCACCTGATATAATTATCATTTCTTTTTTGTGGTTAGAACACCTCAGATGTATTCTCCTAGCAACTTTCAAGTGTATAGTACAGTGCCACACTCTACATTAGTTTCCAGAATGTATTCATCTTGTAACTGGAAGCCTGTACCCTTTGAGCAATGTCTCCCCATTTCCCCCCAAACTCCCCAACACTGTTTCCATCATTCTACTCTGTTTCTATGAATTTGGCTTTTTTAGATTCTATATATAAATGATATCATAGATTATTTGTTTTTCTCTGACTTATCTCACTTAGCATGTCCTCAAGGTCCATCCATATTGCTGCAAATGGCAGGGTTTCCTTCTTTCTCACGGCTAAATAGTATTCCATTATGTATGTATATATACTATATATGCATATATGTGTGTATAAATATCTTATATGTAATTATATATGTTTGTATGTATTTATATATGTTTTATATATAATTACATTATGTATGTATATATGTGTGTGTGTATATATATATATGCACCTTATATATATAATTATATTATAATCATCTATCTTATTTTCTTTGGTATGTCCAGTATCTAGCACAATGCCTAGCTCAATAAATATTTGTTGATTGACAAAAGGAATGAAAGATTACTAAGTCAGAGTGTATCTAAACTATAATTTTCAGAGAATCTGGGGTTCAGGTGGACTCTTGAAGTTCTCTAAAGAGACAAGGGAACAACACATTCAAGATAAGGAGAACACTAGAGTTCTTGGTACCTCTAGCCTAGATAGAGCCTGCCCCTCCCCGTATGCTTCAGGGGGATAGTAGAACTTTTATTAATATTTATTTTTATTTTATCCTTTTGTACTTTTTATGTATTATACATTTACATAATGTTTTACTGCAGTAATGCATGTAAATTTTATATAAATAAATATGAGCATAAAAAAGTTGCAAGCCCCAAATTATTTTGATTAAAGAGTTATCTGTCAAAAAAAGTGAGGAAACTTCCACCAGAGAGAATGAAAAAGCCAAATATAGGATCTAAGGCTGGGAAAGCAGCAAGTATGTCCATGAGAATCTTATACGTTGTACTAAGAAGGTGAGGCTGTGTTATTTAGGCCATGAGAAGCTACTAAAAATTGGGACTTTTGCTTTTTCCTGAGAGAATGCCTGCTCTTAATGATGTTAGTGACTTTTTAAAAATTCTCTTTTTTGGGGGCGCCTGGGTGGCACAGCGGTTAAGCGTCTGCCTTCGGCTCAGGGCATGATCCCAGCGTTATGGGATCGAGCCCCATGTCAGGCTCCTCTGCTATAAGCCTGCTTCTTCCTCTCCCTCTACCCCTGCTTGTGTTCCCTCTCTAGCTGGCTGTCTCTATCTCTGTCGAATAAATAAATAAAATCTTTAAAAAAAATTCTCTTTTTTTAAAAATTAAATAAAAGATTTTAAAGATATTATAAAAATAACTGTCCTTGACATCCAAATGTAACTAACGTTTTGCTATATTTGTAAGTTCTTTTGCAAAGAAATAAAACTTGACAGATAGATGTAAAGCCTGCATCCTTCCCTCTCCAATTTAACTCCCTCTCTCCCTCAACAATGTACACCTAAACAACATATTACTTTTTTTCACTCATCTTTTCAAATCCATCTTTACTGATAATTGCTTCATAGTGGGACACTATGGTCCCACTGTATGAATAAACCCTAGTATTTATGAATTCCCCTACTAATGAGCATTTGGAGTGTTTCAAATTTTTTGACATTACTAGTAGGTTTTTAGTATACACCCTTCATCAGATTTAAGAAGATTCCCTATATTTATAATCTGACAGGACTTTTTTAAATAACAAATGAATCTTAAACTTTATCAAATATTTGTATTATGATTATCTGCTAAGATGTTCATATAATTTTACTTTTTCAATTAATGTATTAAATTACTTGGGTAGATTTTCCAGTATTAAACTATGCTTGATTTGCGGGTTAAAGTCAATGTTGGTTATAATTACAGTTTTAAAATATTGCTACCTGGATTTAATTTGCTATTAATTTATTTCATAATTTTGCATCTGTGTCCATAAATGACATTTGTCAATAACCTTATTGATTAGTTTTAGCATACAGGTCATGCTAGGCATATACAAGTCGATTATCTTGCCCCTTTTTCCTCTTGTCTGAAATGTTTATCTATTTCTTGAAATTTCATGCAACTCATCTTTTTTTTTTTTTACCTAAAAATATGTTCTTTGGAAGAATAGATCTGAGAAAATTGGTCCAATTTAACAATTATTCACTTATTTAGCTTTTCTGTTTCTTCTGAGTTTCTTTTAATATTTTTATTTTCCTAGAAAACTCTCCATTTTATTTATATTTTTCAATGGTTAGTTTCTATGAGTTCATATATATATATAATATATATATGAGTTCATATATTAAATATATATATACATATATATAGTATGTGGTTATGGCCCTATGTTCCTATTGCAGTTCATTATTAATGGCTGCTTTTTATTTTTTATTTTTTGCTAAGTTTTCTTAAGGATATATATATATTTGTTGGCCTTTTCACAAAATCGGTTTTGAGTTTGTTAATTATTACTATTGGTGATTTTTCTTTGCATGTTTTCTCTATTCATTTCCGCTCTCATTGTGATTAACTTCTTATATTGTTTTGTAAGTTTACTGTTTTATGTTTACAGTATCTTAAAATGTGAAATCATTTATTGAAAATAATTTTTATTGTTTTTAAGTAAATACATTAAAGTAGAAATTTCCTCCTAAATATTATAACTGCATAATATAAATTTGAAATGTAGTGGTTTGTTGTTGTTGTTGTTCAGCCTTAAATATTTTATCATTTCCTGTGTGGTTTCCTCTTTAACCCATGGAGTTTGGGAGTTTTGGGGGTTTTTTAAACTATCATTTTATTATTACTTTCTAACTTAATTACATTAAAGAGCATGGTTTGTGTGACAGCATTTCTTTAGAATCTGTTGGAACAGTCTCTGTTACCTAATACATGTTGAATTTTTATAAATGTTGTATCTGTGCTTGAAAAGAATGTATATGCTTTATATATTGGGCCAAAGGTTTTGTCTGTGTGTGTTTATGTACAGTAAACTAATATAGCAGACCAAATATTATTTATCCTTACTAATTTTATTTTGTCTATTTTATCTCTCTGGTCTTGATCAAGGTTTTTAAAATCATTCAACCATGATTGTAGGTTTTTCCATTCCATCCAAACATTTTGTGTTTTGTAGTTTGAGACTACGTTGTCAAGTTTATCCATGCTCATGATTATTATGCTCTTCTCGAGGATTGTTCTTTGATCATTGTGTAGGTCTGCCTCAATCCTATTAATGCATTTGACTAAGTTTTCTTCTGTTTGACTTTAACATTTTCACAGCAGGTTTTGTTTTCATTATGAGCCTAGAGTATTTTCCTTTGTGGTTTTGTTTTATGGGTTTGTCTATAAGCCGTAAATAGCTTGATTTTTATGAAAACTTTTTTTGGTACTTTAATAGGTAAGTTTAATCCATTTATACTTATTTTGATTAAAACATTTAGAATTATTTATGTCACACTGTGTGTTTTATGTTTACCATGCTTTTTCTTTGCTCCCCCCCACTGTTTCTTTCCTTTAGTTGATTTGATAAAGTTATTTTAATAAAAATGTAAAGGTTTCAGTATCTCTTTCCTTATAATAAAATAATAATTCTTTACACACTGAGCTTTTCTTTCTGATATTAGGTATCACTTAATTAATTTACAAATGTGTTCACCAATTAGGCATCATACTTCCTCTCTACAGTTTTTTGTTGTTGTTGTTAGACTAAATCATTGTAAAAAGCTCTTTAATCAAGCGCCTCTGGACAGAAAACTATTTTTGTGTATCTAAATATTGTCTATATTTTAAACTCAATTTTAAATAATAGTTTAGCTGGGGATAAAATTATATTTTGTGCTGCCAGTAAAACTCTAAGAAACTGGGGGAAACAAGTCCTTCTTTGAAGGGGAATCTAGGTGGCTCTTCACAGAGCCCACTATACCACAGTTCTCCTTCTGTCCTGACATGATTTGAGGGACGTCCCAAATTGAGTCCGCATGAAAGCAGCTTGGCTCACATTCTAATTGCTCAACTGTTTAATCTTCCCTTACATCCCACATACACTATGTTATGTAAATTATGAAGCTCTGGCAGGTGTCCCAGCCCATTTTTAGCTTACCTTTACAGTCTGGGGGATCTACCACTGTCCCTGTTTCCTTTTACACAATTAGTCTGGCACAAGTTTCTAATAATATATGGAGCAAATGTTGTCAGGTCTTGGTTGTAATTTGAGAGGATCTGAATTTTTATCAGTTCAACCCATTTATATTTACTTTGATTTATGCTTGTTAGGACACATTTATACTATCTTATTTTCTATTTTCTACTTACTGTATTTTATTCTGATTTTCTGTCTTCCACTTGGTAGATAAAATCTGGTCTGATGTGAAAGTTATACATTCTAATTTTCTTCTTGTGAGTATTCATCCTTATATTTATTTTTCTATAAATTTCTTAGCCATATGAATGTTCTATTTTTCCCTGAATAAGACAAGTACTTTACATTCTCTCTTATCTTTTGTCTCCTCTCCTACCCTTCCTTTATTCTGAAGTGAAATGATATTACCATCTAGACTTTAACACTTCATTAAGGGTTGTTAGACACATTTTAAAAATCTGGTTTTATAGGCAATAGATAGATTTTAATAAATTATTGGATCATTTTTTTTTAAAGATTTTATTTATTTATTCGATAGAGAGACAGCCAGCGAGAGAGGGAACACAAGCAGGGGTAGTGGGAGAGGAAGAAGCAGGCTCACAGCAGAGGAGCCTGATGTGGGGCTCGATCCCAGAACGCTGGGATCACGCCCTGAGCGTGAAGGCAGACGCTTAACCGCTGTGCCACCCAGGCGCCCCTGGATCATTCTTATTACTGAAATATTTCTGTATTAAAATGAATGTGGGAAGAATTATATGTCATATGTTTGAATTTAAATTTGATAGAGACTCTTCTGTAAATTGCTTGCCAGTCTATAAGAACAAAACTAAGAATCTGAAGTATCAAAATTAAGGAAAATTTTATTGAAAGTTCTGAGCATGCATATTAACAAGGCACACCACAATCCAGACCAAATTAAACAATGAACTATTCTGGAAAATTTCCTGAACTTTAAGGATAATGAAAAATTTCTAAGACCTTTCAGGCAAAAAAAATTTGTTCTCTACAAAGAAGGACAATTAGCCTTACCTCAAACTCTTCCTGTGTAACACTAATGCCATAAGACCGTGAAACAAAGATCACAAATTATAAAGGGGAAATTGTGTACTGTAATAACCTGATGAATTGTTGACCATTTACTTAAGCTACAGATAAGAACTTAAAATACATTCCACCCTGGAGATAAAGTAATCAAAACTTAGAATGGGAAATATGGGATATAAAAAAAGTGGTTGAAAATATGAAAATTACCAGGATTTATTATAAATAATCATTGGAAATACAGTTACAGAATCAAGTGTATATAGTAAAATCAATTTGAAAGAGAAGATCTGAAAGAGTGTAATTTAATGACCATAGGCCTGACCCCAGATTATAGCAACAAATTCGGAACTAGCTACCTGGATGCAGAAGGGAGAGAGAGACCTATGCATATGGGACTGGTTCTTCCTTCCCTGGAGATGAAATTTCAGGCCAGTTCCATGACTTCTCATTACCTTCCGGTAGTAATTAGTATGTCAAATAATAACCAAAATTTACACTCTATTTAGAGATTATCCCCTTTCCCAACTCAGGCATTTTACAAACGAACTCTCTGTAAGAAAATCATTGTTTGTTGGCTTCTCTCTTTTCTGGCACTATTATCGCTTCTACCCATCTTCTAAGCTAGTTTTGGGACTCAGTCGTGTTGGAAAAAGGGAAAAGTAAATCAGCAAGAGAAAGAACTAACCTAATGAATTAATTTGAAGGAGTGCCAGTAAATTAAAGTTGCCCAATGTTTACGTTCCATGGGTCATACTTGTTCAATATATGTCATAGTCTCACAATTATACCCTTTGTTTTGTCTCCTGTCATATCCCCAACATCATGGACTGCTTGGCACACCATAGGAACTCAGCAAATATTTGTGATGAATGAGTGGACAAATAAGGAAGTACATGATACACAGAAGAGATGCACTAAAACAAAATGGCAAAGCTTAAAAAAAAAAGAATCGGCCCAGGTTTTCCAGTCAAGTGTAAATTAAAATAAAGTAGAGGAAGCAGGATAAGTTGTATAAAATAGAATCCAAGTCAAAAAAAAGCAGTATAGGGGCAACTGGGTGGTTCATTCAATTAAGTGTCTGCCTTCAGCTCAGGATCCAGTTCTGCATCAGGCTTCCTGCTCAGCAGGGAGTCCACTTCTCCCTCTGCCCCTCCCCACACTCATGCTTGCTATCTCTCTCTCTCTCTCTCTCCCTCTCTTGCAAAAATAAATAGATAAATCTTTTAAAAAAGGAACAGTATAAAAGGCATTAGTCCATAATAAAAACATATCAATGAGCTTTAAGCACTAAATACAATAGATTTAAAATACAGAACGTATGATTGTTAAAAATCAAAGCAGAAACAAAACGTGTATATTCTAGAAGACTTTATAGATCATTTTTATCCTTTGACAGATCAAGTATACAAAAAATAACAATGACATAAGGAATTTGAAATTTAAGGGAAAAAGAACTGTATAAAAATACATAATTCCTTGTGTCTAGGGTGTATTTATAAAAAGTGATACTGTACGAGATTCACTATGTTGCCCTACCCAACATCATTCTAAACTTGATTCTCTACAAAATAGGTACCTTTTCAGTTTTCCAGTCTCTGTCAATAGGCTCTCTCGTGGCTGGGGGAGCCCATTGGCTTTAGTTCTGACCAAAGACACATCAGCAAGGACCGGCTAGTCCTGCCTCTTTGCCTTCCTCCTTCTTCCTGCCTACAACATACACCAAATGTCCAAGATGCAGGCCCATCTCTGCATAACAGCAGAGAAGTAAAAGGGAAACACCCCTGTTCCTTCAGGGCAGTCCTGGGCTTCTTACTGTGGACTGTTTCAGGACATGAGCCAGCCCCTTCCTCACGTAAGCCCCTGGTACTGCCTGTTAGGCACAGTGCTAACTTACATGGTCACGAAACACATCAATAAATACACCAACACAGAGCCCATCTAGGCCACATCCTCTAACCACAATTCAACAGAACTGGAAATAAGTAATAAGAGTTTTAAAGTCAATTATAAAATTTAAAGTGTTCTTCTCAATAAGTACTAGCAAAGAAGAAAATAACGCAAATACATAGTAGTTGAACAAAAATAAGGTATTAAATTAAGAATTCTCAAGGCATAATAATTTCATTACAAGTTCCACACCCCCCCCAGGATTTCTTTTTTTTTTTTTTAAGATTTATTTATTTGTTTATTTATTTGTCAGAGAGAGAGAGAGAGAGAGACTGAGCACAAGCAGGGGGAGTGGCAGGCAAAGGGAGAAGCAGGCTCCCCACAGAGCAAGGAGCCCCATGCATGACTCGATCCCAGGACCCTGTGGTCATGACCTGAGCTGAAGGCAGATGCTTAACCAACTGAGCCACCCAGGCATCCCACTCTTAGGATTTCTTATCGATTCATTCTCCTTTATTTTTTTCCCTAAAATTTATCACTTTCTAATATACTACATAACTTACTCTATTTTTTCCACCTTCCTCTACCAATGTAAACTCTGTGAAGTCAAGGGTTTGTGTTTGTTTTGTTCACTGTGGCATCCCCACTTCTTGAAATATTGCCAGAGTAGACATTCAATAAAATTATGGAATGAATTAATAATTCTGCTGAAGGCAATGCATAATCTTAATTTTTATTATTAAAATTAAATATGAAAATAAATAATCCAACTCAAGTTGAAAGAGATAAAGAGCAGTCATCTAATAAATAAAATACCTAAGTAATGCAGAAAACAAAGTAATAAAGATAAGGCGAAATGAATTTTGAGAAAAGTAGGTGTTATTAAATGAAAAACTTCTTGATGAAAAAAATACAATAGATAAACCTTTGGTAAATCTAATCAAGAAAAGTGGAAAATCCCTAACAAAAATAGGGACCAAAAAGCTATTAGATAGAAAGGAGAATAATTAATGATGGTAGAGAACTATTTATAATTCCCTGCCAATAATATTTAGCCTTGGAAAATAGACAATTTTCTGTGAAAATATAAATTTAATAAAATTGACTTAAGAAGGTCAACAAAATCGGAATAGACCAATAATCATCAGTAATTTAGAAATGGAAGGTAATTAAATCATTACTTAATAAATAAAATTCTTTCAGAAGGATTTTTTTTTTCAGTTTTTCAAACTGTCAAGGAAATACAAACTTCCGTGCTCTAGAAAATGTTAAAGAGCATAGAAGAACATGAAATTGGTGATGAAGTTTATCAAGTGCCTTTTCACTATCCATTGGTGGTATTTTTTTCCTGAGCCTATTGATTTGATTTATAGGCTTAATAAAAATCCTAGTAGTAAATCACTCCTGCATTGTCGTGGTGGAGAACTCGTTTACTAGACGGTTGAGTTCCGTTTGCTGGTCCAACCACACAGTAGAATGTTAAACAGCCAATTAAAGGGGAGGTTCTGAAGAAATTTTTACAACATGAGAAAATGCTTATGAAATAATAGTGTTTTCTTTATTCCATTTTATTCCCTCTAGTGAGGTGAAAATTATACATCTTTGTTCTTGCATATGGCATTTCTCAACCTTAAATTCCACCTTGTCTGGAATTCCACTGCCTCCTTGGTTTTTGGCCATCCTCCGGTGTGCTGTATTGATAGCTGGTGGTCTCTGGGGGGCCACCAAATGGTCTGCCAGTAGTTTGATAATTTTAAAGAAAAAGGTGATGAAATCATCTTGCTCACATGCATTTCCCCAACTTGAAATATTAGATTAGTAATGATTTTCATAGAAATGTCATCACAATCTAGTAACCCTTGTGTTTTTGACAATTATCTGTGAACTGAAAGGGCATGTTATTTCACCTCAGGAATACTAAGTTAAGAGCATAAAGTTCTTCTCAGTGAACTTATTTTCACATGATTTGCATATTTGCACATTTCCATTAATTAAAGGACTATATCCAAAGGTGCTGGACAAGTTAGACCTCTTTCTCTCCCCTATACTGAGTAGCTGGTAACAGCCCATTTGCCTCCAGATTAAAGTTGTGACAACTTCTGCCTGTGTTCTACTTGTGGAAATTAGCATTTTTTCACATTATTCACATATTTGCATTATTTGAATGTTGTTTACATTTGGTATATTTGGATTCTGGCTTTTATGTTATAGCTCGAGTCAACAAAATGGATGGGTGGGTCGAAAGTGTCATATTAAAGAGTAAGCGGAGTCATTGACAGGCTGATTTGAAGATGTATATGGAAATAGAAGGATCTAGAAGAGTCAAAATTATCTTAATGAAGGATGGGATTTATTTTGTGAATTTTAAAAACTATGTTTTATGATTTTGAATGGCTTGTGTGGTGTACATATTAGCTTGAATAGCCTGAATCTGTCACTTTAGGACTGAAGTGCACAGAACATATCAGAATTTTTAATAAGACAAAGCAAATAGTACAATGGGAGAGCATTTGACCCTTTCCCATTACTTGATCATTTTCTTCCCGTGCTCAAAAAGAGATTGGCAATACTGGATCTCTTTAAAAAAAAAAAAATCACATCAAGGGGCATCTGGCTAGCTTAGTCAGAAGAGCATGTGACTCTTGATCTCGGGATTTTAAGTTTGAGCCTCAAGTTGGGTGTAGAGATTACTTAAAAATAAGATCTTTAAAAAAATAATAAAATGAAATAAATTAAAAATCACATCAGAATGTTGGAACTCTCTGCATTGTCTGATTGGAGGAGGGGTCCAATTTCCAGTATGGCAGGGTATACTGGTGGCTGGTTCACTGGAACTGAGAGGTCCCTGTGCTTCTTGGTCCTACCATCTGACTGGGCGTTACCCATGGCAGAACACCTACTGAACTCTGTTAGGATTTATTCTAGAAGAACATGCTGAAGTCTCTTTTTCCCTTTCCTCTTTCTTGCCCCTACTTGTTATAGAGTTCCAGATGACTCCTGATCCTTTCTCCAGACCCACAGCTCATGCTAGACAAGCACCAAGTATTTTATACACTCTATTTAAGAAAGGTTGTCACAAGTTTAATCAGCTAGGTTGCCACCAGCTGCTCAGTATGGGGAGAGAAAAGGCATCCAGATCCATCAGATGTAATTAATTATCTGACCATTACCCCAAACGCCCTCCCCCTTCATGCTCTTTGCATCAGTTGGCCCTGAGCTGGAGTGTCTGAGCTTCCTGGGGAAGGATCCTTACCTGTGTGAGCTATTCCTATGGTTTTTATTCTTTTCTGTCCCAACAGAGAGGGAAACAGCAGAAAGAAGATTGACAATAAATGAAGGAAGAAATAATTGACGGAGTAAGTTTCCTGAGGGTCTGGAAAAGACAGAATTGGGAACACAGGTAGAACAGAAATAGCAACCCTTTTTGTTAAATGGAGAGAAGACAGGAAACAAGGAGAACCTTAGATAAATTATCACGGTGCTTTGTTACAATAGCAACTCATATACTTCTTGAATTCAACAGGTATTAAGCAGTGACACAAACTACCAGCTCTTGATGAGTAAGAAAAGGTGTCACTGAAACATTATACCCAGCAATCAGCCATGTGGAAATTTAATATAGATATTTTGAGCAAAGCACTGGGTTGGGTTGACCACGTGGTTGACCTAATAGAGTAAATGGTAAACTCAGTAGTCACCTATTCTTTTAATTATAATGATTACCAAATGCACCTCATTAGTCATACCAGGACTAACCTGCACTGGCAGCATAAACCCTCTCCCAACTAACAAGGATTGAGCTCTTAAGTGTCAGGCTCTGTGCCAAATACTTAAATACATTGTAGTTTCTTTTAATTTCCCAAAACAACACAGGGAAAGAGAGTGACTCAGAGAAATTAAGTACTTTGCCAAGGCCCGAAGTCTAGAGAACAGGGCAGAGATTCAAACTCAGATCTGCCTCGCTTGAAAGCCCACTCCACATAATTAAAATTAATTAATTTTAAAGATCAACTTCCGGCAAATTAATTTCATGCTAGAAAGATACTGTTGAAGTACCTAACAGAGACAACGTCCCACACAGAAAAACAATACCACTTAACCCGACTCTGTTGTAGAGCTCTATAAAGGGTCATAGATCTGTGGGTATTTCGGAAAACTGACAACTTGTGGATGGAGCATAACTTTGTGTTCAGCTCTAGCCTTCCTGTATTCTGGTGAGAAAGCAATTTAAAAATGCCTCCTATTTCTCTCCTCTGAATTTGAGGTCCTCTATTATTTTCTGTCGTCAAAACTCAAACAAACCTTATTATTTTATTAGGTCATTGGATATGATTTATTTGTCTCCCAGGAGGAATGACTGTAGAAAGGGAGAGTGACAGGACTTATCAGGCCCTGAGTGGACTGAGCTCACCCATTAAGTTAGCCTGTCTGCCCTGCTCTTGACAGTTATTAATGCTTCCATCTCCCACTGCTCCACTGCCTGCTCTTCGGGAGTGCCAATTCCAGATGTCATTGTTACACTCTGACAGTGCTCACAGCCCAAACAGGCCAGTGGTTTCCACGTCTTGGGCATAGCCCTTCTGTAACAGAGCCCTGGTTGGCCACCTTCCCATGCCTCCTCCAGGAAGTCCAAACTGACCAGCCGGAGCCAGTCACAGCCTCTGAAACAACCCGCATATCCTTGCTCGGGCCAGTTTCAAGTTGAAATTGTTTCTCAGCAAGCATGTTTATTGCATGCAGCTAATTCCCCATTAACCTGACATTCCCTGCTTGACCTCCATCAGCCTTCATTGTGTTACAGACTTTCGTGGTTGGTGAGCCCTACAAGCCTGCTATTTGGCCACCATAACAGCTGTTCCTCCCAGAGGCTGGGTGAAGAGGAACAGGGAGAGATACGACTTCCTTGTATCAGTCAGATGTGCTAGGTTATGCTGTGGTAACAAATGACCCCAAAGTCTCAGCGGCATACAGCAACAAAGGTCTATTTGTCATTCATATATTGTGTCCGTGGTAGCTTGGCCTCAGCTCTGCACCACACCAGCTTCACTCTAGGATGAGGCTGAAGAGCAAACGTTTCTGGGGAACATTAAGACTGTGGCAGAGGCAAATGATGCATGACAAAACTCCAGCTCATTCTTAAATCTCCTTTCCCCACTTCATCCACAAAGCAAGTGCAATGGCCACTCCTGATATCAACAGAGAGGGAATGTGAAATCCTCCTTCAGGGACCAGTGCCCCAGGGAGGGGCAACAACCATCTGAGCATTAATATGCTCTACCACTCTCCCTTTGGAGACCTGTCACAACATCACCAAACTGTCTTAGAAGGAGCACTGTGTGTGGACCTCAAGTCTCACGATTTCACAAGATGCTGCCAGAGCAGCAGAGACCATTTTCTCAGCCGTGCCTGCCATATTGAGTTGAGCCCCTCTGACACTGACAGATGGCACTGGTGTCCTAGAGACTTCCCGAGGTGAGTCGAGGTGTTGCTCCTGGTCTTTGTAATTCCTAGGCTCTGTGATCCCAATAGCTTAAGAAGTGGACCTCAACCCTTGCCCAGCCCTTGGGGCAAGGTACGTAGAGAAGTTCCTCAACCACAGGCTGCATTTGTGTCAGTGAAGGACACTCTATCCTGGGTCACTTCTTTTTACAGCCTGTCAGAGACCAAATTAGATCACTTTGAAGGAATACATTATGACCCATCTGTCCATTCACATAAATCACTGACCTTCCTTTTTCTGCCCTAGCAGAAGGGTGTTCAAAACAGTTGTCTCTGAGATAAATCTTGACCAATTTAGTAGTATAAATGTTGTCGTGCTTGATGTTTTATGCTATGATCATTGCTTTATTGAAATGTATAGGACTTAATAAGTTAATGCTGTCCTCAGCAACATGAGGTACATATGAAATAAAGATGATTTGATTATTTGAATTTTATTAATATACAGAAAATGACAGTGCAGGAAGTTCTTCTAAATATAGTTATTCAAAATCCAGTTGAAAATCATTCAAAAGTGTTAATAATATAATTTTAAATACACCACATTGGAGCTGCACACACACATACAAATTATACATATATGCATATATATATGATATTGTGATTTATTGAAGAAATATATAGTCTTCATCCCCATTGCTGGCTCACACATCTCAAAAATCTTGAAATTTCCTAAGTGCTGAAAGTGATAAAGTGCCTTTTGTTATGCTAATGAAGTGGCTTTTGGAATGCACAGAAGGATGGGGGCTGGTTGCCAATGGAGCCAACTACTTGCTTAGAGGGTTGGAACTTTCAGTCCCACCCTGGACCTCCAGAGAAGAAAGAGGGGCTGGAGGTTGAACAGTTAACAGTGGCCAATGATTTAATCAGTCATGCCTATGTAATGAAGTTTCCACAAAAATCCAAAAGGATAGGGTTTGGAGAGGTTCCAGGTTGATGCACACATGGAGATTTGGGGAGAATGGCACATGAGAGAGCATGGAAGCCTTGAGCCCTTCCCACATACCTTGCCCTATGCATCTCTTCCCTCTGGCGGTTCCTGAGTTGTATTCTTTAATAATAAACCAGTGATTTAGTAAGTAAAAGGTTTGAGTTCTGTGAGCTGCTCTAGCAAAGTAATTGAACCTGAGGAGGAGGTCCTGGGAACCACTGATTTGTAACTAGTGGGTTAGAAACACAGATGACAACCTGGACTTACAACTGGCATGGGGTAGCTGGGGTGCAGTCTTGTAGACTTAACTTGTGGAATCTGATGCTAACTCCAGGTAGATAGTGTCAAAATTGAGTTGAACTGCAGGACACCCTACTAGTGTTTGACAATTGCTTGGTATTGTGTAGGAAGCCCTCCCCAGCATACATGTGCTCATACATGTGGAAATTGGGTCCAAGAACCTAAATATATATAATTCACATAATTAATTGTCAAGCATTTATTACTCCTATAAATCAGGAAGACAGAACCAATGTAAAAAGAATCTCCCATGATAACCTTTTATAAATAGCCTAGAACTGCTATACCATTGCAGTTGCGTTTTTAAACTCATGTTAAAACAACTGATATTTCTTCATCTGGGAAATATTTATTGAGCACCAACCATGAACCAGACACTGTTCTAGGCACAGAGGACACAGCAGGCAAAAATCCCAGTCTTCGTGGAACTTAGGTCCCAGTTGAAGGAGAAAGACAGAAAATGAAATAGAGTGGCGATCCTCTGTATGCTCGTCCTGACCTCCCCGCCAGTCTCCTCCACCCTGAGCTGTGCGTCTCCACAGAGCACATCAACAAGCTCGCTTACCTTCTCATCTCCAGTGGGATTTGGCCAATGGGAGGGACTGGCCACTCAAGGGGAGAAAAAAGTTGTGGACTTTGTTCCTCATGGGATGGCTCTATCCTTCTCCCAAAGGTGTCTTCCCCAAGCTGCTATCCTTTCTAGATTTTTCTCTCCTGTCTAGTAATTGCTTTTTCACTTTTCCCCTACAGGCCTGGAGGTGTCCATGGCCCCCCATCCCTACCGCCGCTGTTGCCAGTGCCACAGCCCTACATGAGCCCTTGCTGGTTTCCCTAAACCTTGCCCACATCTTTGTCAATATTTCTTTGATTATACTGTGCTCCAATCCCCCGGTTCAAGGATAGTGTGTCCTGTTATAATCCTGACCGATACACAAAATAAGGAAATAAGTTGTTTAGTAACTTAGATATTAGTAAGTGCTGTTGAGAAACACAAAGCAGGGCAAGGGGATAGAGCTGTTGGCTCAGGGCAGGTGGTGCTTTCTAAACAACGTCGTCAGTGAAGACTTCTTCAGAAGCATGTGATGCTACAAATGTGCCTAGCTCCAGCAGAACTTTCCTTTCAAAGGAAAGGAAACATGGGAAAGGAGCTCCAGAATTTAAAACCTGGAATTGAAGAACATTACTGGTTGCAGCGCAGGCAAGAGTAGGGGTGAAAGCTCAGAGCACTTGCATGCGGCCCGGTCCATCTCCCTGCCTTCATGGCGGCAGCCTTCACTGACCTCAGCCTTGGCTTCTGTGGCA
Source organism: Ailuropoda melanoleuca (assembly GCF_002007445.2). Classification (NCBI taxonomy): domain Eukaryota; kingdom Metazoa; phylum Chordata; class Mammalia; order Carnivora; family Ursidae; genus Ailuropoda; species Ailuropoda melanoleuca. The sequence goes on from NC_048233.1 coordinate 35,845,518, forward strand.
CTCGATTGGCCCTGGACTCTGAAACACTCAGAACCAAGAATGGTATAAAATATTCCGTTCTTAATCCTCCCCAGGGTTTATACCACATCCCTCCAGAGAAACACAAAACTCCTCATCTCACCCTCAGGAATAGCTTCCATGGAACCATGGTTTAACATTCTGTCCTCATCTCTCATCCGTGGCTTGGACAAAAAAAAATGCCTCATGTGTATTTGTCTTTTCGTCTTTATTTGTAAGATTGACATTAAGTTTCTTGTTCCTGTTTTTCTCAGTGTCTTCTCTAGAAAGCTATAGGATAAATTACCTCAGATCTCAGGACAGGAAAAGTGTTCTCCCTCTGGATGAACTTGGATGCTTCCTTCTACTGGACAATGAGAAGTAGGTACCCCTTCGTGTTTTCCTCTTGGCATTGGCTAACAGGAAACTTAGAGCTAAGTGTCATGCTAAATTGCTATGATTTTTCTCAAAGATGTTTTCTTAATGTAATTTTCTTTTCTAGTTTCCTTTCTACGGTTTTTTTTTATATGTTTTCTTTTATTGTATTTGTGATTTTCTTATAGAACTAGGTAGACTATAAATAAATATTATAAAGCAATCTAATTAAAATATCTTATTTTGATTTCGTTGACTATTTTTCCTGACTATATCTACATCAAAATAATCCATGAATTATGAATATGAAAACTTTAGCCAAGTAAAATTACTGGTCTTTATGCTAACAAAAACAAGCAATTTGGATGATTTTTCTTTCCTGCTCAAGAGACTGTGTTTCTTCATTCATGAAAAGAAAAACAATACTTCTAGGTAATTTATTATTGTCAGGATCGGTGCTTGGTACTAAGGGCTCAAAGATAAATGTGGTACAGACCCTATCCTCAAGGAATTTACTGTCTAGAATTAAGTTTACTTATTCTTTCCAACTTCTCATTCAGAACCAGTATTCATTTGTAGCTAAAAACTAATTTGCAAAAGAATACATTTTTTAAAGCAAAATTAGCCTTCCCACTTAGCTCTGTTCTCTCATGCCAACAGAGATAAAAGAAATAAAAATTCTAAACATTCTGCAATGGTAGCTTGCCCCCAAACAAACATGAGATTGGTTTTAAAATACTTCCTGCAATAAAGCACTTAAGGAGGCCCCACAGCTTCTGACAAGCTGCTGGAGGCCACCCTGCTCCTTTCAACATCAAATCCCCTTAAAACATTTCAAATCAATATCTGCCCTTGAAAGCCTGAAATGTAGCCACCTAATAGGTCAAGCTATCCTTTTATATCAATCATAATTCCTAGCAGGTTTTGTAATTTTCCAAGTCTAATAAATCATTGTGTGCCATTGACTAGGCTAAAACTATCTACCCAAGTATTTTAAGACCACCCAGTTCAAGATCTGACTAGCCCCAGTGACTCTCTTAAGCTTCTATAACATTCATTCCTTTGACAAATACTCGTTAAGCACTACAGCGGTCCAGGCTCAATACTGTGTGTGGGGATTTAAAGGGTAAACAAGACAGACATGCGCTCTGCCCTCGCGGAGCTGTGTCTAACAGAGAACGCAAGGAGGAACCAAGTATCTGTGAGGACAGAGATTTGTGTCTGTTGCCTTCACTGCTGTATCTCTCACGCCGGTAACGATGGCGGGCTCAGGAAGTATTTGGGGGATGAATAGTGTGAAGCACAGAGTCTATAAGAGCGTATGCCAGGGGCTTCAGCCGGTCTGGGAAGCTGGAGGTGATCATCCTAAAGAAATGGCATTTCTTCTGATACTTAAATGAAGAGTTGAAGAGGAGAGGCAAGAGGGACACACGTGGAAGAAAAACTTGGTTCAGACACCCAGGGGAAAAGGAACTGTAGTTTTATTTACACAGACAGACAGACAGACAGACATACCCAGAATGGCTGATGTGGAAAGCATAGAGCAGAGCAGCAAGAACTGCGATTGACAAATTTGAGACAAGCGCCAGCTCGGACAATCTTACCAAGCAAGTTAAGGATTTTGCACTTTATTCTACAGGCAATGGGAAACCACTGACGTGTTTTAAGTGGATGGGTGACACGATCAGGTTTGTATTTTTAATAGATTCTTCTAGGGACAGAGAGAAGTCCTTGTCGCTGATGTTAAAGAGGGATGCCTTGATTCTCATAGTCTTCCTATTGCCCTATACCTGTTAGTCCCCTTTTTGCTTGCTCTGTGGTGTTCGATTTATAAGACATCTTTGTCAAAATCCTATACCCCTCCTATGAGCCCAGCCTTTCCCCTCAGAGAGGGCGGCATCATTGTCTCTTATCAGAGACTTTGTTCCTTCATCCATGTTTTTTTATTCCACGTACGCTTCCGATCATAAACGTACCTTACCTTGACTTGCAATACCATAGACATGTAATTATGCCCCAAGATTCTTCTCTCCTCTGTGATGACTCAATGCACTTACTATCTGAACAAGCAAATTCAAGCTCCTTTGCCTCAAGAAGTACAATGCCCTGCATGATTCTGAGAATACCCAGACAACGCTCGCATTCCTCTGGTACGTTTGCTCTTGCTCCCACCTGCTGCTCCCTAATCATTTCCGGTGGGCTTGTCATCACTTTCATATGCCGCCCCAACAGTCTGCAGGTGTACATTGCCCCCAAACACAGACCTCCCTTCAACCCCCAAAGCACCACTGAAGACTCAAGAACAGAGGAGAATTTCAAGGAAAAACAGAACCAAACTTACCAGCTCTCACTGTTATCACATCCTTAAGTGGAGGTCCCAGGTTGGTTGATAGTTTGCTCTATGGCCCTCAGCCAGCTGCTCTGTTGTGGGAAGCAGTGTCAGTTCAAACGAGGATTTGGTTCTTGCTCAACCTCCCTCCTGTGTGCAGTGCCCAAACATTCCTTTTCCCTTAACCCCAACCTGAGGGACTAAACCTGGAGGTCCCATAATAATCTGCAGGAGTCGTCAACCTGTGCAGAATGATGATAGCTATTTACACTCCTCCGTGTTTCAATCTTTCCCTTCCAGACTAGCTGCTGGGATTTACTTAACTTGGAAAACCAAAAGGCCTGTTATAATGTTTTCTTCCGCACTAAAAAGCAATCTTCCTTTGAAAGACAATTCTGCAACATCTCCTTAGAACGCAGTCATGAAGCAGTTTTTTAAATAACATTTTTTATTCGCCTTATAGATGTACAAATATGTTTAATGGGGGGAAAATTATACATACACCCACACAGTGGTTCTCAAATTTTCCAAACTAATTACTCCTAACAAGTGAGAATTCCAGGAGGAGCTGAGCGTATTATCTCCAAGCAGGCTATGGCAAGCATATTATTTCTTTGGAGTCTTGTATTTTATCTTCTAAAATTTGCATACATTTTCACATCCACTGCATAATATGTCCATTTATTTCAATACATAACAATAGAATAAAATACACTTAAACCCAGCCATAGTGCTGTAAGTGGGATCCACAAATTTCTATGATATAAAATACAGAATGGCATTATTCCAAGATTATTGAAACAACCTCAGCAAGCCTACAGAGGTAGGAGTTCTGGGGGGCCCCCAAGTTATATACACATTTCCATTATCATGGGCATCACTGATATCCTGATACTTTTTGAGAACACCATAGTATGTGATTTATACCAAAAAACATGATAAGGAATGAATATAGACTAATCAAGCTCCACCATAATATAGCATTTTGGCACTTACCAGGGTTCACTCACTAGGTAAGTGACTTGATCCTACCCACCAACTTTGATGAGAAAATGTAATTCAACTTCTTGCCTCAAAGAAATTAGAAATTATTGCATATAATGAAATCTTGATGTCACTTTCAAAGAGTTGAAACTTTGAATGTTTTCTTCACCCTTGTCTCCTAGAAAAGAGCCTAAAGCAGGGATTAAGATGCCAACATTTTACATAGAACAAGCCAGGAGCAAAATCAAGGCCATGGGAAAAGGGAGGTCAGGCAAAGTGCAAGGCACTGTTTTCAGAGCAGTTTGCTTATCTCAGGATCAAGATGATAATCCTAAGGGAGGCTTCTTGGATTGATTTACTCAGTACATGCAAACTTTCTGAAAGAGTAACAGGGAGAAACCATGGGACAGAGAAAACAAGGAGAATTAATCTGCCTCCTGTTTCCCAGATTTATTTCAAGAGCATCTAATTCCCCCACACTCCATTCTCTGGGCAACTGCTCATGACAATAGAGTCCTCGTTTTAGAATGAGAAATTTCATCTAAGTCCAAAAGTGAAGAGGACCCCACGTAGGTGGAGAGCTGAACAAGAACAAGAAGGAAGTTGTCAAGAGCCTCTGAGAAAGTTCAGAAGGCTTGTGTCCCCAAAACAAGAAAGTTAGACACAAAGGATGAAATTCTATCCTATTCAACACCTGTTGGATGTCCAAAAAAAGATAATCATCTTGACCTGAAGATGAAGGAACTTCCCATAAAGTCTACAATATTGTCCCTCTAACTTCAACTCCCCAATCTATAAAATTTTACAGCAGTTTCTAGTCTCTTATCCCCAAACTACTATTTAAAATGTCTTCTTGTACAGTTTTCTCAGCGTGTACGTATTACTTGCCCCTCCCATCGTATTCTTGGTTGCTCTAAATCAGGGACGAAAGTAATATAGCTTAATAGTTAAGAACATTGACACTGGACAATTTACTAACCATTAGAATTCTGTTTCTTAATAAACTCAGTCTTTTGTAACATATGATGCAATAATGCATAAAAATCACTTTGTAAATGCCTGCTATCTGGCACTTAAATATTTTGTATTGCTGCTATCATTATTGTTATTATTTTTCATACCACAAATCAATTAATAAAGTATGGAACATACCATAAATGTTCCATCAAGTGTTTTTGTTCCATGATTGATCCATGTAGCCTATGCTTTTTAAAATACCCCTTTATACAGGAAGGAATAAAATACTTCTCTGGGTCCTTTTTGATTTATTTGTCAAATGAAGGGATTAGACTACGTGATCTCAGGACTCCATAAATGTACTGGTTATTTATTAAAGTTATTTGTTTTTGTTGCAACATCTACTTGCAATCTCTTCTAGATACTAGCCAAGGTAAGTACGACAACATGTACTATTATGGAGAAATTATGACAATAAGCCCTGGGTGTGTCAGGTATGATTCACAATGATGACGCAGAGGATGCCCCACTTAGATATCTAACCACTCTACCAAAATCAAGCAGATGCAAAACTGAACTCATCATCTCCTGCCATAAAATTTCTCTTTTTCTCTCTATCACAATGAGTAATTTGTCCATCCACCCATGAGCTCATGGCAAAGACCAAGGTGGCATTTCCTTTAACCTCAGTGTGTCGTGTTATATAGACTCCATCCAGTGCACCCCCAGGAGCACCACTTCTTTCCAGCCGCCATCATCTCTGTCTTGATAAGAGCACAATAATCGCTTTGTTTCCCTACAATTATTCTCAAATCCTCTGATCCATTCTTCACACCCCCGAATATGCCCATTTTATTTTATTTTTTTATTTTATTTTTTAAGATTTTATTTATTTTTTTGACAGAGACAGTGAGAGAGGGAACACAAGCAAGGGGAGTGTGAGAGGGAGAAGCAGGCTTCCCACCGAGCAGGGAGCCTGATGCGGGGCTTGATCCCAGGACCCTGGGATCATGACCTGAGCCGAAGGCAGATGCTTAACGGCTGAGCCACCCAGGTACCCCCCAAATTATAATCCCTCCGTGTCTTCCATGGTAGATTAGATTATAGAAAAAAAAAAAACAAACCACTCACCCACCGGCCTCTTTCTGTGCCCCCGTGATGTTGGTCATGGCCATGCGACTTAGGCCATGTGATGCGAGCAGAAGCTGTGCCCATTGTTTGCTGTCAGTCTTGTTCTTTTGTGCTTTTGCTATGACCATGAGAAAGAGCTTCTTTTGGCAGCTACTGGCCCTTGGGCCTACACCACAGAGTGATACGTGTGGAGCAGAGCCACTTCCGCTGACCCTCAGATCTGCAGCCTAAAGTCAAGCCAACGCAGTCAACTTGTGTAAGGAAAAATAAATGCTTACTGTCGTATGCCCCTCAGAGGGTCATTTGTCCCGCAGCAATCACTAACTGATACAGCTTCACGTAAAATCCACTTAGAAAGACTTAAGATGACCTAAAAGGCCCCTTATAGGTTTCTTCAGCCTTGGCTTGTACCATGCTCCCTCTCCTTCCTCCCCACACTAGACTCTGACCACCCTCTCAGTTCTTCAAATACGTCAAAGGCCTTTCCCAGCATGGCGCGTCTACATACGTTGTGCTCTCTTGGCCTGGCTGCTGTTTCTGTCCTTTCAGTCAAGCCACCTCCGACTCATATTCAATCTATCCATCCATGTCGTGCTGTGGAAAAACAGCTTTAAACCTCCTCCTCACCAAACACCAGACTGCGAAGCCTGCCCTTATTACGTAGCTCCTCCTCACTTTGTGCATTTCTTTCATTGCACTCAAGAGAATTGTGATTTATTGGCTTGGGAAAATAGTTAATGTCTCTTACACTGAAGAGTGAGCTCTGTCATATCAAAGATGAAGTCGGTCTTATTTACCTCTGTACCATCATGACTAGCTAGAGTAAACTGTTTGATCATTTGTATTTCCTTGATTGGAGCAGACTAAAATACTGTTTACACACTGTTTATCTTATATCAAATGATGTCAATAAAACTATTATATGTTAGAGCCCTTCAAGTGCGGTTTGTTTCAATTGAGCAGATAATTTTCTTGTCTTTCTAGGATCCAGTCTATTTCTCATATTCTTGTCACTATGATACATCCAGGTATGTCACCAGATTGAAATGATAGCTAACAATCTTTTCCTTGTTTTATTGCTAGCAATATCATTTGACCAATTGAATTATGATACCCCATTTGTAAACAAAAATTGTAGAAGAAATTATAACAGAACTTCTTTTTTAATGTTAAGGAAAATTTTAAATTAAAATAAAATGTTGCCAAGGGAGAAGGGTGAAATGAAAATATCTTGAGTCCAGAATTGTAATGGAGGAAAGGGCAAACCAGGTAACGGTTGGGGAAAAATCCAAACCTGTTATCCCATATGTGCAAGAAATTGTAATTGGCAAGAAAAGAAAGAGAGAGGGAGGGAGGGAGGAAAAGAAGAGAAGGAAGGAAAAAAAGACTTTCTGTATCAGCAGCCCCAGGTTCTTGGAACTGACTTGTAACATAAGCTCCTGCCTATAAAATAATATCCCTCACCAGGCTTCAGAAATAGCAGTGAAGGGGTTAACACACAGTCTGAAGGCTGGAACTCTGCCTAGGCCACTCTCTGCCAAAGCAGCTGTGTAAGCAACAGACTCTGTAACCTTCAGAGCAGCTGTTAGGAGCAGCAGAGAATGGGGGTCAGCCCATATGGGAAAAATAGGTCAAATCAGCATTTTTACACAGAAAAACTCAAGGTAAACCTTCTTGCAGAGTTTTTTGATAGGCCCTTCTAGAGTAGCTAAAATCTGTTCCTCCATCACTATGAACCATTAGCAAGCAAGATCAGGAAGACCAGATTTTATCAGGCTTCTCTTCAAGAATGACCCACATAGATGGGCCCCCAAACACCTGTGTTTCCTTAGCTGGGGACAAAACGATTTGATGATAAACTGAGCTGCATCTTAAAGGTTGTTTGCATGCTGTGCCTGGATTCTCTTAAGTGATATGTGGAAGGTACTTAACATTACACCCATGTAGAGAGTGTTTATGGTCTGATCCACCCCAAATAACACCTGTTCCTGTGTTGTGTTACTGCCTCTACTCAGCCATAGGAATAAAAGAAAAATTGCCATTTTCTTACATATCCCACCTAGTCGCCACCATTGACCCAGGGATACTTACCCAACAGAAACTGGATTAATAAGAGTATCCCACATCCTGGACACAGTTCATTGGCCTGGGATGGGGTACAGGTATCCTTCACTTTTCAAAAGTTCTCCTTATGCCACTTTGCTTTTAGGGAAGACCTACTATTAGTACCTGATTTCACTAATCCAAAGAAAGGTGAAGAGGATTTTTGCTTTTAAGAAAAAAGAAAAATGAAAATAGCGTTCAGCCTTTATTTGCAGTCTGCTGTCAGAGGCAGCACACACCCTGAGCTATGAGTGGCGCCCCCAAGCTCCTTCCCTGGGAACTACACTCAGCATCTCCACATCAAGCCACCAGAGCTTTGAACTGCATCTGTGAGCATCTGTGCTTTATCTCGATTTATTTTGTGCATCCATTAGCAAGATGGGCTAAGGTACCAGAAAAGCCCAAGAGAGGTAGTTTTGGGGCTCTTGGAACACTCAAAAATTTTTTCCACATAAATTGATGTTATGCTTCTTCACTTTACACCATTTTAGGTTTCATAGGAATGCTCTGCTTTCAGAGAGTGGGGTGACACCTGTACCTGACTTCTGTTGAAGTAATTTAAACTTTTCCTTGGGCTACAGTTTTGTTTGTTTGTTGTTTTTTTAACTTGGGATGAGAGAGAGAGAATTGGATCCCTCGGTGGTTCAGTTGGGGAGAAATGAGGGGAAAAGCTGCTGGCATCTCATTCCTGCTATGAAGCAAAAGCCAGAGAGGAACAGAGAGAAGAAAGATAGACCAACCTAGTGGCCATCAAGTGCATGTTCCAGTCACCTCGAAAACCAGCCAGAGTCCTGCTTTCTTTCACTTGCAACCTAGAATTCTGACTAATATACCCTGACCTCCAGTAACAACTCAGTAAATGAGGAATAGTGTTGACTATATATTTCAGAGACCCCACATCAAGATTCTTGGTCTGAAAAAAGGATTCCTCACATGTGTGATCTTTCTATATCGAAGGGTTACAAATGTGTAAATGCCCATGGATAATTTGTCAAATAGGTAACATATCATCTTTTTTTTTTTTAAGATTTTATTTATTTGACAGAGAGAGGGGCAGCCAGTGAGAGAGGGAACACAAGCAAGGGGAGTGGGAGAGGAAGAAGCAGGCTCCCAGAAGAGCAAGGAGCCCGATGTGGGGCTTGATCCCAGAACCCTGGGATCACGCCCTGGGCCAAAGGCAGACACTTAACGATTGAGCCACCCAGGTGCCCCAACATATCATCTTTTTAAAAAGGAATAAAATTACATGATGTTGGGAACACCCTGAAATATCCAGTAAGTATGGGTACTATAATCTGGGGTGCTGAAAGCAATAGACATCATATGGAAAGACGCAGAACTGGACTCCTTCTCCATGAAAGAAAACAATTCTGAATTGAAAAAATGAGTTTAACTACAGTACCTAAAATCTGCATTAATATTGTGATTATACTCCGAAGGGCGCCAGAAAAAAATATATGTTATCCTATTGTTCCTGCGGAGAATTTCATAGGAAGAACTGTGAAGAGAGACTGTATATGTGTGTGTGTATTTGATATTAAAATATAGATATATATGATATTAAAATTAATCGAAATGCTCTCCAGCCCTAAGCAAAATAGCTCTAGTAGCTAAGAGTCCAAGACTGCCCCCCCACCCAGGCTGGAGCTAATCAAAAGTGTGAAAGAGGCAAAGCTTGTTTTCAGTTTTTCTCACGAGCACTAGATATGTGCATCTCTCAAATGTAACTGTAAACACATTTCTTAGGAAACTGTCCTGGCAAAATTAATTGCTCCCTGCCCTGAGCTCCTATACGATTATGCTTCTGGTTGAATCTCCCAACCTCTATGGTATTTCTACTTTTTCTGCTACGATATGAGCTTTTCAAGGGCAAAGATTGTTTTGAAAAATAATGTGTTAACCAAATTGATTGTTCTCTCCTCAAAGAAGTGAATTGAAGAAAAGAGTTAAAATTCAATAGCTAAAAAAATGCGTTAAGATAAGCTCCTTGTGTTTTGATTCCCTGAGGACAAAAGCAATGACTGTTTTCGACCATGACCCAAAGTAACAAACACATTTTACTTTGTAAACCCGTACCACATATACATAGATATATAAAACCAAGACACAGATTCATAAAAACAATGTTTATTTTTAAAACATGGGACAAGTTCTGACTTGTAGTTTTTTTCTTTTTAATAATAATGGTTGTGATTCATTAAGGCAATTTCATGACTCTTGATGAGTCATGACCCATAGTTTGAAAATATTGCTCTAGTGAGAACTTATGGCTTGGTGCATGTTTATCAGAGAAAGTGAGAAAGTTGAGTGGAATCCTCAAAGCAGGTGAAGTCTCAAAATAGCCAGGATGTCTATAGCTTACTTAACTTATAGGGCACAGAATTATGAATTCCTATAAATATTGGCCTAGGAGCAAAATTTAGAAGATTCTCCCACTCTCAAAATATCTTTATATCTATATATTACAAGATTTGTATAAGGTAAAAGAAATCTTGAAGGATTTATTCTTTCCTTCAACAATTTATTGGGCACTGTGCTTTAGGCATTGGAGTTGCTGGTGTGAATAAAATATACAAAGTCCTGGTCCTCATAGAGTTTATAGTCTAGTGATGAATACAGAGAATAAACACAGGCATATTTAATACAATTTCAGGTAGTGATAAATGTTATGGAAGAAAAGAAAATTATGGCAAGGGTCTAGAAGTTGGTGGAAAGGGGGAAGGGCTCTTTTAGATGGGGTGGTCTGGAAAGGCTTCTCTATGAAGGTGATATTTGAACAGGATCTGACTGAATCAGTCGAACGTCTAAAGAGATGTACCAAGCAGAGCAGCAAGTGTCATAAATATGTTGGTGCTAAAGTAAGGGGCTGCTGGGCATGTGGCACGGTCAGTAGACATAGCAATTGCATCTATGGTATAGACGGACCCCACCACAGCCCCTTCTGGGGAAACCACCTTGAACATAATCACTGGCCATCTGACAGATGTAGGCACTCATGACGGTAACGTGCGCTACCCTCTTCCTCCAGAAGGCCAGCCACCAGGTTTGGGCACTTGACCCAAGTTTCCTAGACTTGGAATTGTTTTCAATAACTTGATAGAAACTAGGGATTATTTCCTCTTATGGGTTGAATTGTGTCCCCCTCCAAATTTCATATGTTGAAATCCTAATCCCTGATACCCCAGAATGTGGAAAGAGGTCCACTGATAATGTAATTAGTGAAGTTGAGGTCCTTCTGGAGTAGAGTGGTCCCTAATCCAGTATGACTGGTATGTCCTCACAAAAGGGGGGAATATGGACATAGATACACACACAAGGAGGACACTACGTGAATATGAAGATCTACAAACCAAGGAGAGAGGCCTGGAACAGCTCCTTCCCGCACCCCACCGATACCTTGCTATTGGCCTTCCAGCCTCCCGGACTACGAGACCTTAAGTGTCTGTGGTTTAAGCCTCCCAGCTTGTGGTACTTTGTTACAGAAGCCCTAGCAAACTAATACATCTCCCCTGGGGAGGAGTTGAGTGGATTCTATGTGTAGTAAGGTGGTTAATATATGGGTGAATTACGGCCCATGCGACAGACTACGACTTCTGTAGTTTGAATATCCCCATTTTTCAGCTGAGCCAACTACATTTCCCACCCTCCAGGGCAGTTAAGCGTGGCCCGATCTTGAAGCTCTGGCCAATGAGGGCTAATCAGATGGATCTTGTGGCCACTCCCAGCAGCCGTCCTTAAAAATAGCTTTGGCAGCTGTTTTCTTTTTCTGTATCCCTTCTTCCTTTCTGGTGGCTGGAATGCAGACGTGCTGGTGGTATTTAAACCGTGAGTGGGGCGCCTGGGTGGCAGCGTTGTTAAGCGTCTGTCTACGGCTCAGGGCGTGATCCCGGCGTTATGGGATCGAGCCCTACATCAGGCTCCTCCGCTATGAGCCTTCTTCTTCCTTTCCCACTCCCCCTGCTTGTGTTCCCTCTCTCACTGTCTCTATCTCTGTCAAATAACTAAATAAATAATCTTAAAAAAAAAATAATAAACCATGAGTGACATTGGGAGTGGAAGCCATGAAGGTTGAAAAAGCAGAATGAAAGGAATATGGATCATTAAAAACCACGTGGAACAGAGTCCTCATCACACCAGTGCTGAGTTGCCCACATCTGGACTTGGACATGAGCAAGAAATGGTCTTTTATCTGGTCTAAACCGTTGTTTGGGGAGGGAGGTTAACTAGGATTTGCCGTGGAATCTAATCAGAACTGGTAGAAGCATGCGGGATGAGAACAGGAGGAAAGCAGAACCCCAGGGAGGATGTCGGCCACGGAGGAAGAAAAATCAGACTGAGAAGGAGTAATCAAAGTGATACGAGGAAGACCAGGAGGAAATTATATCTTGAAAGCTAAAAAATATCTAAAAGAAGGGAGAAATAAAGCATTAGATATTACTGAACTGATACAAGGACCAGGATATGTCTCCTGTTTCTCCAACTGGATGTGTGTAAGAATCACTGGAAGTCACACTAACTGCACAATATGATTCAGGAGGTCTGGGTGTGGAAGTTCTAAAAAGTTCCCAGGTGATGTTGATGTCAATGCTACTGGTACACTTAGAGGGGCAAAGGTTGAGGCCAGAGTGATTCTCAAAGTCGGTTATTGAATCAGCAACATCAGCATCACCAGGAACCTGTCAGAAATGCACATTCCTGTCTGCACCCCAGACCTACTGAGTCAGAGGGAGGGGAGGTGGGGTGGGGCAGAGGTGGGGCGACAGTCTGTTTTACCCATCAGGTGATTCTGTTCACCCATCAGGTGATTCTGATGCCCTGAAGGCTGATAGCCATTGATGAGAGCAGTAACAGTAATAACAAGGACTCCCACAGACATTGACCACCAACTGTGGGCCAGCCCTGTTAACACCTTTCTTACATCATCTTATTAGGTTCTCACAACAATCTATTTTACCAGTGAGGAAAATAAGACTGAGAGAGGTTAGGTGCTTTGCCAAGGTCACACAACTTGCAAGTGGTGGATCCAAGAAACCGTGTCTGTTCAGCCCCCAGTCCTGTTGCCAGGCCACTTTGGCAACTCTCCTTCAAGGGTCAACAGTGTTATCACTAGGAACGATTTCAGCGAGTCTGAATCAGAAGCCAGACCACAGCAGCTTTGGAAGGGAGGAAGTGGAAAAGCGGGTGCAGAACACTTTTTCAAAAACTTAAGACTTTGAAGGAGAAAAGAGAAATCAAGTAAGAACTGGAAGGTAATGGAGCGTGTGTGTGTGTTTCTTCCTTGATCATCTGTTTTTAAGAGAGGGAATGCTCAGAACTAAAAGGAAAAAGAATCTCAAGATACAGGGATGTGTTGGAGATTTCAAAAGATCAAAGCTGAGCACAATCAGGGGAGGATGAACTAGGAAGAAAAGACGATCGATGATGTTAGGAGTGCTTGGAGGAAACGGGATATTTTATCCAGGAAAAGGGAGAGGCTGAGGCAGAATATAATCGTGAACTTTGAGTATCTAGTGGGCTATTATATGGAAGGGGAACAAATCTTATTTTTATAGCTCAAGAGAGTGGACCAAGGGATGGAAGTTACAGGGGATAGATTTCACCTTAAAATGAGAAAGAACTGTCTCATGATTTAAGTTATTTGGAAACAGAATGACTTGCCCTTTGAGATGGTGATTTTCTTACAGATGAAAGCGCCTAGGGAAAAGCTATTTGACATCCATGAGGCAAGGTGTATAAAGGATTATTCCTGTGAATTCACTGGGGGGTTTAACTATGTTAAAATTTTATGCTATGTCCCTACACTGCCTGCTCCTTTAGTAAACCACTGAAGTATAGGTATTGCTTATGGTAAGAAGGATTTTCTTTGTGTAGTTTACATCTTGAAACCTTCTTGCTCTAATTTACAAGTAAAGGAGATTACCTACATCTCTGACATTATCAAAACATATTTGAAATAATCTAAGTCACCATTTAGACTTAAAATCAGTGATTCGCTTTTTTTTTAATGGATCCTGTTTCTTTTTTTTTAAGAATTTTTTTTAGGGGCGCCTGGGTGGCACAGCGGTTAAGCGTCTGCCTTCAGCTCAGGGCGTGATCCCGGCGTTACGGGATCGAGCCCCACATCAGGCTCTCCCTCTATGAGCCTGCTTCTTCCTCTCCCACTCCCCCTGCTTGTGTTCCCTCTCTCGCTGGCTGTCTCTATCTCTGTCGAATAAAGAANAAAAAAAAATTAAAAAAAAAAAAAAAAAAAAAAAGAATTTTTTTTAAAGTTTTTATTTATTTATTTGACAGAGAGAGAGAGACAGCCAGAGAGAGAGGGGCAGGGGGAGTGGAAGAGGAAGAAGCAGGCTCCCAGCAGAGGAGCCCGATGCGGGGCTCAATCCCAGGACTCTGGGATCACGCTCTGAGCCGAAGGCAGACGCTTAATTTCTAAGCCACCCAGACACCCCATGGATCCTGTTGCTAAGCTTCTAATAATTTTTTCTTTTCCTAGATGATTTTGACTACATAAAGAAATGACTGGATTTTCTTATGCTAAATTGGAATCCATTGGCAGATATTGTTCAGAACATTCTGTAGACATCACCATGACTTAACAGATAGTCTCTTCTCCCACAAGAGGCCATTATTTCCAAAGAGAGAAAATCATCTTTCAGTGAATTTATGAAAAGAAAACCCCAAAAGTTTGCACATCTCAACAAATCCCAAAGGGACCCCAAATAATTTGATCTGTTCTTTTTTCTCATAGCCTAAAGACCTCAGCATAACCTGAAAACTTTCTGGTCTCTCCACTATGGACAACCAGGCCTTTGGAAAGGAAGCCCAAATGAAAGCCCTCTGCCTTTCAAGAAAAAGAACACAACTCAGCAGAGTAAGTGGTGGCTTGTTTAGCGCACTGGTAAAGGGCAGAACACAAGCGATGGGGGGAGCACTGGAGAGCAACACCATCTGTTGCACCTGTTGTGCAGAACAGTGGTCCAGTGACCATATTGTGGACTACAACCAAGAGTTGGCATTTACAGAGTTGCTGCTTCCTCTTGGGTTCAAATTCAGTGGAGCAGCTAGTGCTTTATGAAACATGGCTTAAACTTAGATTTTGCAAACCAACCAGAACCTTCCATTTCTTAGAGTAAACTGGAGCACTCGGGCACTGACCCTTGTTCTTGGCTCAGGAACTTCGAAAGATGGTTCCTAGGGTTATAGTTAAGTTTTTAATGTGAATCACAATATGTGGGCATGCTTTTGAGCAGAATGTCTTTCTCTTCACATATCTTTGTAATATTTTGTAGAATATGGTGATTAATCTGTGAATATAGATACATACATGTGTATCTATGTTTGTGTGTGTATATACATATATATTAATACATCATATGTATGAAATATTGGACATTGACTTCTCAAGCTTCAGATTGAAAGTAACAATTCCTGGGGCACCTGGGTGGCTCAGTCGTTAAGCGTCTGCCTTCGGCTCAGGACATGATCCCGGAGTTCTGGGATCGAGGCCCACGTCAGGCTCTTCTGCTGGGAGCCTGCTTCTTCCTTTCCCACTCCCCCTGCTTGTGTTCCCTCTCTCGCTGGCTGTCTCTCTCTGTGTCGAATGAATAAAAAAAAAAAAAAGAAAGAAAGAAATTAACAATTCCACTTGACATACTGTCACATGATATTTGCATACACACATATTATTAGGAACATGTCAGAGAACGGAAAGAACATACACCAAGCACAGTCCATTCTTTTGAAATACTGTAAAGAAAAACAATGTTTTATATGGCAGTGTTAGACTGCTAATATTTGAGTCCTTCTCACATATTTGAAGGTCAATAAAATTTACAATGTAGTCCAGAAAGACAGCATTCTAAGATTCTAAGGTGACCCTTGAAAATAATTTGCTGGTGGCACATACTACCATGTTTCATTGTGTTTCAAAAACTGCTATACTTATTTTTCTCACCTTTTAAAGTACCAGATAATCCTCAAATGGGCCTTTTAAATTTATTTGTAATATAATCATGACATTTTAGTTAAATTACAAGAATTTTTGATAAGGTCGTAATTCCTCAAAATATTTGGAAGAACTAGCTTGAAAAGTGGTCTAAAAAGATTTCTTTCTGATTTAACTCCTGAGTTTTTCTGTGAATCAGTTAGTTGCTCTGCTCTGTTTCTTCTTCTGAGAGCATTTTCATCCTGGTGCCTTGGAAGCAGGGCTGTTAACAGTAGACCACTAGGAGGCAGCATGGAACCGGCAATCAGGAGCCTTGGGTTTGGCTCTCCTCAGCACCAGCCGTCTCCACAATTGTCCTGTAAACGCTCGAGTGTCAGTTTCCCAAGTAGAGGCACACGCCCCGATTTTGATAAAGCTATTTGGTTTTTAGAATGCGGTTAAGACCGCGCCCCCCTTGGAAGCCTGATGTACGGAGGACATGGGTTTGGAGCACAAGGATAGGCCACCAAGGGTGTGTTTGTGTGAGGGGAGCTGGAGCCTCCTGGGGGACTCTCCGCTCTAAAGCACAGAGGTTTGGTCCAGGGGCAGCGAGTGTGGAGAGTGTCGGCAAAGGCAGAGACGTGAAGTACAGCCAGGGCTGTGTTGCTTACTCCGCTCCCTAGCTTCCTCCTACATCTCATGTGGATGTGCTGGTCAATTCTTCGGGCAGGGCATATGCAGATGGGTATCATTCTGTTCATTTGTAAGAGGACATTAGCGCCTCAGGGATCAGAAGACTCCTCTCTCTGTGGTCAGAGCATTCTCTCCCTTTGGGCATACTGACCTGAAACACCAAACAATAATGGGAAAGCGGCTGGGTGACGACTGTTGAACAGTTGTGGGTATGGTGCGTCTGCCTCCCGCAGACGCGGTCTCAGAGCGACCAGAACACTTGAAGTCCCGGAGCTAAAGCTAGCCTTCGTTGTTAGTGGGGCATAGCACGGTCCCTTGGTTTCATCCACAGGCCTGGTTGAAAACTGGTTCTGTATCTTCAAAATAACTTGACTAAATCCCTGATTTCTCCTCTGAGTTAGTGTTGTGATTCTGTGGAATCACCGAGCGATAACATCGCTTCGTGGTGAAGAGTTCTGGCCCTGGAGCCGGAGCGCCTGGGCTCGCGCGGCGCTGCTGGGGCTGCCCGCGCTGGGCACGGCACTGCCGCTCTCTGCGACCCTACCTTCTTCATCTCTAAAATGGGGGGAAGTCATAGTATCTCTTTTCCAAAATTGTCATGAAGATTAAATGAGCTAACACATAAAGCTTTCAACAGAGTGCCTGACACGTGGTAAGCACTTACATTTTAGCTGTTTTGAAAATGCTTTTTCCTGCTTCCTTTGCGACTATTTTTTTTGTGGCCTTAATGAGTCTGATCTAAGTAATGACTTACTGTGCTCTCTAGCAGGGTGGTGTTATAGCATGGTCAAGAATTTAATATATGCATTTACACCTGCTGATTCACATGGCCAGGTTTTTTTTAGCAAAACTATTTTATATATACATGCTGATTAGTTTATGGATATAGCTAATTGTTTTTGTGGTAGTATTATTACTATTATCATCATAATGAATCGCAATGCTAAAATAAAACTTTTTTTTCTATTAATGAGCATGTATTCCTTAAGCACAAAGAAAATAAAAATCTATTCCTGGTTGAAGTCTTTTTCAACTAGAGTCATGGCCTTCAAAAGGAGACAATCTATTGATCATTTCCAGAGTTGTGCCATAGGGGGAGAAAAAAAAAAGGAATAGAGGAACGGAGCCTTGGGGACATGTTTTGCATGTGTTAGCAAAGTCCAGTGTGAGCTTTCCACATTCGTGTGTCAGGATATGTTGTGCTATCTTAGTCCCACTCCCACTGTAAGGTCAGAGTAAATGAAGAAAACAAATAGTTCCAAAGTACTGGGGAAAAGTTGCAAATTAAAAATAGAGGACAATTTTAAACCACATAAATGAAACTTATTTAGCAATTCTAAGTAGATGCAATTGGATTTGCTTCTTTTGCAGTTGGTTTTGAATCATTTAATTCATGTAAAATATATTATCCCAGGCAATTTTTTAATCTCATCTTTTGAGGGTTTAAGACTTAATAAGCAGCAAGCTAAAAATGTAGTTAAATGTGTAAATCATTTGTACAAATAATCGATAATAGGATTTATTAGAGAATATAATAGCCAGTATAACACTTAATCTTGAGTAAATGAATAATTTGTGAAGCACTTCATGACTTTTCAGGAAATTTATAATCACATGGTTAGATTTAGATCAGTGCTTTGGGTAATTTCAGAATATAAAATAATAAAAATATTATAGGATGAATTCATGAAATTTGGGAGAAAAAGAGCATGATTGATGTTATGAAATCATTGTTTTAATTACACTTTCTTTAGCTGTTGGATTATATCCACAGCCTTTTAATGCCAGTTTTTGTGATTTAAAAAATCACCTTCATATTCATCTCTGTTTCTAACACCCTTTCCCTGCTGATTTACCTTTCCAGAGTTGCATGGCATACCAGGAGGAATCCCAGGGGCAGGTCAACAGACACTGCCATTAACCACAAAACCAAAAGTCAGCATTTACTTTTTATATATCTCAACAAGAGTGGTATTTATGACTTGGTACAAGAACTGCACCCTCCTGCTGAAAGTAATAAGAATGGGCTAGAGTTCTCAGAGAGAGATGCCCGTTGAGCACCCAGAGGCAATGCCCAGGGTGACAGTGTCTTCAGTGGGTCTCCAGGGACCATGGCTCGGCTCTCAGCTGAGTAAAAACTCAATTTGATCCATGTATCTGGATAATCAGCCTCTTGGAGACTCACATTAACTGAATCATCTCAGGTCAATGCATAAATCAGAATCCCAATTAATTAGGTTGCAGTGAAAGATACATACTCTTTCCTGTTACCATATATCTGAGCCGGCCAGGGATTGTGTGCCATTTTGCTCCCCACTGGGACCATGGTGCCTAACACAGTATTTTGCGAATAGCAGCCATTCAGTAGGTATTAACTAAATTTAAAGGAGAGACAGAGAGAAAGAGAGGGACAGAGAGAGAGAGAAAGAGAGAGACAAAGGGAGTAAGACTGAGAAAAGGACATGGTTCCAAGTAAAATGTCATCCAAATCATAAAAGCATAGTGTTCCATCCCACTCCTCAGGCAACACTGGAGTGATATACTGGTTAACACTAGTTCATACTAGTTCCTCAGATTCCATTGTTTTCTCTTGAGAAAAAAAAGAATGATTTCTTTCAGCCTCCTTTATTTTCAGCCTTTTTCATTCTCTTTATAATTCAGTCTTTCTGTGGAGACAGTAGGTTATAATTGGTAAAATGTCAACTTTTCCAAGTAAACTTTTCCACCCCTCCCTCTCAGGGGCTCAACAATGATCAGCTTGCTCGAACTTCCGAAATATCCCCAGACATTAGTAGACAGTCTCTTTTTGCTTTGAGATAGTCTCCTCCAATATCAGGATCCCCTTCTTCACCTTTATGTACCATCTACATAGAGTATCTGAAAGAAGAGTGAATGCTTCTTTGAGTAGAAAATGTATTTCAACACATCTCCCCACTCACCCCCAAAAGGTAATGGCAATTCCCTGTCAGTACCCACCCACCTCCTAGCAAAACAAAGACAAAAGAAAAAGAACCTTCTATCCAATTTGTAAATTCCTGTGTTTGAAACCTATTGCTACTTGTTACTTCAGAATTATGCATATGTATTGACAATACAAATTGCATCCTCTCTGACATTTGGGGGCCCAGGGTTGTGCAAGAGTTTTCTATGTTAAAAAGTCAAATAATAATTCCCTCATTCTAATTCTTGGCCCAAATCAGACCTCTGCATGTGTCAAAGAACCACTGAACTGACAGCTCACAGCGTCAGTGGCTGATCAATTACCTGAATTACCTGCAAAGCTCTGAAGCCTGCTTGGATAGCGTACAGGAAGCATAGGACCAGAGAGTGTCCCATGAGTGCTGCCAAGCAGTGCTGTGAGCCTTCTCCTGTCCTGGGTCACAGTATCAAACACAACATCGAGTTGGGAGGGAGCACGCGCAGAATTCAGACTTCCTCTCTTAGCCTTCTTTCCCAGCAAATGTCTAGGGAAATTTTCCATGTTAAGGCTATTACTATTATCTTCATTATTCACACTAAAGACAATAAAGATAATGTTGAGAATTACAGTCATTGTGATGATGCTAATAATGACTAATATTAATCAAAAGTCTCTTCTGGTTAAGTCTCTTCCCAGCATTTCACAGATATTGTCTCATTTCATCTTCAGAACAACTCTATGAAGTTTTATCTTTTTCATTATACAGATGAGGAAATTGAGGCCTAGCAGATTAAAACAAAACAAAACAAAACTTGCTTAAGATTAAGCAATCATGCAGCAATGAAGTGGCATAACCAGTACTGGACTTCTGGATTGTTGGACTCCTCATTTGTTTTTTAAGATTTTATTTATTTATTTGAGGGGCCCCTGGGTGGCTCTGTCATTAAGCATCTGCCTTCGGCTCAGGGCGTGATCCGGAGTCTTGGGATTGAGCCCCACATCAGGCTCCTCCGCTGGGAGCCTGTTTCTTCCTCTCCCACTCCCCCTGCCTGTGTTCCCTCTCTCGCTGGCTGTCTCTCTCACTGTCAAATAAATAAAAATAAAATCCTTAAAAAAACACATTTATTTATTTGAGAGAGAGAGTGTGTGAGAGAGAGCATGAGCAGGGGGAGGGGCAGAGGGAGAGGAAGAAGCAGGTTCCCCACTGAGCGGTGAGGCTGATGCCAGACTCCAACCTTGAGATCATGATCTGAGCTGAAGGCAGAAGCTTAACTGACTGAGCCACCTAGGCATCCCATGTTTGACTCCTCATTTCTTAACTGGTACTTTTGGCCTCTCCTATCTTAAATCCCAGTAGGGAGATTAGTTGCATGGCACATGCCAACAAGAGAATCTCAGATTTCTTTCTTTTTTTTTTTTTAAATGTTCAGTTAGCCAACATATAGTACAACATTAATTTTTGACACAGTGTTCAACGATTCATTAGTTGCATATAACGCCCAATGTCTATCACAACACGTGCCCTCCTTAATACCTATCACCCGGTCACCACATCCCCCACCCCCCTCCCTTCTGTAATCCTGTTTGTTTCCTGGAGTCCAGAGTCTCTCATGGTTTGTCTCCCTGTCTGATTTCTCCCCCTTCAGTTTTTCCTCCCTTCCCCTGTGGTCCTCTGCTCTATTCCTTATGCTCCACATATGGAACTGGAGGGGATTTTGCTAAGTGAAATAAGTCAAGCAGAGAAAGAGAAACCCAAATTTCTAAAAATCTCATTAGACTTCTTTTTACATTTACCTTTTGGCCAGTTTTGACTTATTTGGGGGACAAAGGTCGATAGCTAGCCCCGTAGGTTTGCCTACCTTTATGCTCTGCAAACTTTTTATCACTTTGGGACTTATGTCCCGCCCTATCAGAAGGGAAGGGGGGAGACAAAGAGGTAGAAGATAGAACAGTTAATTGTGTTACCATAACAGCTTTGAGTACAGCTGAGAGACTTTGAAACTAATGGATAAAAGTAAGCTTCGGGATTAGCTACTTCTTTAGTACCTCATTCATCTGGATATAATGAGATGAGTCAGCCAGTAGCCAAATCCCACTTACAATTGTGATGTAAGTATTAGGAGGAAAAGCTTCATATATTATACTTCTGCCATTGTTGCCCTAAGAACATTTGCTCTATGTTTTCTTTTAATAGATGGAATTCTGTAAATGTGACTTCTGAATAGCACGTGCATGCTCTGAAACCACAGTATTTCAATTTCTTAGCATTGACCCAGGTCTTAACATGTTTATAAAGGCAAGCTCTGCATCCGTTGCTTTGATATTTATTTTGTCCTATTATTTTGCTTTTCTATGATTTTTCAGAAATTAGGAATATTAACAGCAGAAGGGTATACAGACAAATGAGAGTCTGCCCTATGTTTAACGGCATCTAGAGGAGATAACCACAATTTCCCTTCGATATTTCTTTCCAGAGTTTTTCAGTGTTCGTTGAAGGAGCTGCTCTCTGATATCTAAATCCTATTCCTGTGAATGAGTTGCATTTCCTCCTGCTCCATCCCCATGGAGGTGGAGAGTAGTTGTCACAGGACAGGGAAGGGTTAACTTACATGCTATGAAATGTTCTGAGTTTTATATATATGGAGAAGACCCAGGAATTAAATTTTAATAGGCCTCCAGATTTGGGCAGCAATCAAAGATTTTCTCTATAGCAACAATTACACACACCACTGATCTGAGATCAAATATTTATGTCTTCCCTTACATGCCAGAGGACTAGCATTTTGCTAGTTACTGTTATTACCAGGGCAATTCAATAGAGGGCAAAAGAGACTAAAGATGTCATTTCACAGTGGAAACTGTAAGAGAAAGCAATAACAAGCCTGGAAAAGATTAAGCACAATTGGAAATGAGTCTAAACTGAAATAAAATACTGTATTTGAGTAGATTTTTTTTAGGGCTATAATTTTAACTTCTACTAAAGGACTGTCGTTTTGCCTATCACTGAAACACACACAAAAGAAGACAAAGAAGCCTGATGCTAGCAGGAAACAAAAGCTCTTCCCCATTTCCTAAAAGTACTTTCTTTTGCAGAACAGTATTGTTTGAAGGAGAAGACTCTTCCATTATGCCTTAGGGAAAATGTAGCCATTTTGAAAAATGAAACATAAATTATACCTTCCCTTGAAAAAACTTTGTGTCCTTTGGCATTGCTAACACAGAAAACAGTAACAGAGTAAATTCTGCTCATGTAGGACCCCATCAAACAACGCCAATGTCTCATTCACCTTAACAGACTCGAGTTTTCCTTGCTTTGCCATCATTATCGCTACCACCATGATTACCACGTTACCAATGGCTCTAGTGTTATATCTTTAGGGGTACAATGTGGCCGTAAATTCCCCCAAACCAGGTACTTTTCAGGTACTACTACAGAGCTGCCCTTGAAGCATTTATGATTTAAGAACGTACATTCAAGTATTATACTGCCATGACTTTATTTCTTTTCTGTTCACATTTCTGGTGATTTTATTTGGTTCCAGGGAGGCTGTGAAATTCTGTTATTTCTTCCCATTTGGCTCCAAGTATAGAACCCAATGGGCCTCCCTAGGACCTCTTCAATCTCTGCGGGGCCTCTAAATTGGGAATGGTTCCAATGAGGATATGGTTCCTGGGCAAAGTGCTTGTATAATCCAGATGGGCAGACAAGACCAGAGACAAGAGAAGATAACTAGTAATTGAAGGCAGTTCTAAGTAATTGAATGATGTGCCTGGCCAGAGTTCAGAAGAAGGAGAGAACACTAGGTCTCCTGGAGTCTGAGAGATTCCCATGTGGCCAAGACTGAAGGAAAGTTGATCTCCAAACGATGTGACCATCCATTATGAGGGCTAGGAGGATGGAAGGGGTGGGGATGCTCGTGGGGCAGTAAATACCTCTGTCACCTCTGATGTGGTGTTTATGAAGGCAAGAAGTAGGAGATAAGATAGAGGAAGGAGCTTATGGCAGGCCTTGAGTGAATGGCCAGCTTAGAGATTTGAACTTTATCCTCCACTCATGTTGGAGTTGAAGATTTCTGGAAAATGGAAGTGACAGGAGAAAGGTGATATTTTAAGAAGATTCATGTGGGAGCAAAGTGCAGAACAGATGTGAGAGGAATGGAAATTCCCTCCTTGGAATGGAAGACACATTAGGAATTCCTATAAAATGCCAGGCTTCATTCATTCATTCATTAGCAGACATTTATTGGGTGTTTATTTGCTAGGCACCCTCCTAGGTCCAAGGAATACAGCCATTAACAAAGGTGGGTCCGGGGTTTTGTGGGGCCCAAAGTTCAAACAATTTGAGGAGACTTCTTTAAGAAAAAGAATACCAAATTACAAATACAAAATTAAAAATAGGGCTTTGAAGAGGTACATGTAAACGAGGGTCCCTGAGATTAAGCCTCATGAGCCTCATGGTAAATCTCCATCTGGCTGATGAGATAGACAAGGTATCCTCTCCCTTGCAGCCTAGAGGAAGTGGGAAAGACAGATAGAAAATTAGCAAGGAAAACAAAGAGATTTTTTTTCAGAGAGTGATATTTACCTTGAAGCAAATAAAATGTCTTGACAAAGAGTAGAGGGTGGGGAAGGGAGAATGATGAGACAGCAGCTTCTGATGGGCTGTCTGAAAAGGTAGATAGCATTCCAGATCAAGGGTCTGTCTGGGGGACACACTAAGGCAGCATGTCTGAGGAACAGATACAAGCCAGGATGGCAGAACACACGGAGTGGAATAGAATATAAGGTCTAAGAGGCAGGCAGGCAGGAGCCTGGTCGTGCAGAACCTTGTAGGCTCCTCTAAGGAGGACCTGGATTTACCTGTGTTTCAGTTACCTGTTACTAGGTACCAAACACTTCAAAACTTAGTGTTTTCAGACAATAACCATTTGATTATCTCACAACTCTGGGAGTTGACTGGATGAGGCTGGGACCATCAAGGTGACACACTCATGTGCCCAGTGCCTTGTCAGGGATGACTACCCTGCCGGGATCGGCTGGACACTGGCATGGCTGGGCCTTTCTCTCTATTTCTCTTTCTCTCTCCCTCCATGTGGTTTCAGGGTCTCTTCCATGAGATCTCACCAACAAGATAAATAGATCATTTATATGGCAGCTCAGGGCTTCTGCAAGTACTAAAGCAAAAGCTGCCAAGACTACTCAAAGCTTCAGCCCCGAGTTGGCCCACTGTCACGTGTGCTGCATTGGTTGAAGTGAGTGACACGGCACTTACATTCAGTGAGGGTGGGAATACCTGGACACATGGTTCACTGGAGGCCAGCTGTCACATAAACCATCTACTTTTTAAAAAGTAAATCTGGGGGCACCTGGGTGGCTCAGTCAGTTAAGTGTCTGACTCTTGGTTTCCGCTCAGGTCATGATCTCAGGTTCCTTCCTCATCGGGCTCCACACTCAGTGGGGTGTCTGCTTCTCTCTCTCTGCCTCTTCCCCATTTGCATGAGCTCACTCTCTCTCTTTCTCTCTCTCTCTCTAAAATAAATGAATAAATATTTTAAAAGTAAATAAAGGGATACCTGGGTGGCTCAAGTCTGTTAAGTGTCTGCCTTTGGCTCTGGTCGCGATCGCAAGGTTCGGGGATTGAGCCCCACATCGGGCTCCTGCTCAGCAGGGAGTCTTCTTCTCCTCCTGCTTGTGCTCTCTCTCTGTTACATAAATAAAATCTTTAAAAAAGGTAAATAAATAAAAGACCATTCTGGCTGTGGAGAATGCATTGTAGTAAAACAAGAGTAGAAGCAGAGAGGCCAGTTAGGAGGTGATGTCCCGATGAGAGGGTGGGGGTGCTTGAATTACGGTGTAGCTGTGGATGTAGAGAGAAGCACATGGATTTGGGGATGAGTTGAAAAAGTATGTTCGCCCAGTAGTTAGAGAAGCATGTCTGTCTTCATATGTTGAAATAAAAAGAAGAGTAAAGTATTAGGGTGTTCGTCATCAGGGAACTATTGAGGATTTCTTGAGCGAGGAATTGGTAGAATGAAAGCAGTGTTTAAAAATGATTCATGGGGAAGCAGAGTGCAGGAGAGGGAAAGAAATCTAGACAGGAGACAAGGTAACGAGTTCATTCTTCCCATGGTCCATGGATTAGATGACAAACCCTAAACCGTGGTGATAGTAGATAAAGTGGAAAGGACGAGAAGCCTTAGGGGAGAGACATGTTGTGAAGGCAGAGCTGATGGTCCTCAGTGACTGCTTTGACATGGGGACTAGAAAAAGTCAGTGATGGTGCATCAGTCAAGATGAATCCATCTAGCTTCCAAGCCAGGGCAATGGAGATGGCTGGTACCATGGACAGAACTAGGAAGGTTCGGAGAAGGAGCTGACTTTGGGGGAATAGGTCAGGTGTTCACGATCACACCTGCTGCTTTCAGTAGGGGCATCCATTGAGAATGCTTAGCTGGAAATGCTTGGGAATACAAGGCTGGACCTCGTGAGAAGTGAAGCCAGAGAGGTGGACCTGTCTGAATATACGTGGGATGCCAGTTGATGCCTTGTGAGAGAAAATCCCTCATGGGACTAGGCAGCTGGAGCAAAAGAACAGAGGGGTCAAGGGCAAAATTGTTTTAAAACTTAGATCTGAAAAAATGAGAGCTTCAAACAGAAAGGGAACAGTCGGTAGTATCGAAGGCTACAAAGGGCACTAGGTTGGCATGAACATTGGCTTTGGCAATTAGGAGATCATTAGCAAGTTTTCAAAAAAAGCATTTTGGAAGGACTAGATCAAAGATCAGGGAGACAGGATTTCAGGGACTCAGAAAAAGTAAAAGAAAGGGAAAGGGTTTGTGGCAACTGGTCCAGACAACTCCCTTCTAGTTAGTGATCGTGCGTTGGGTGCAGGGGGGGGACAGAAAGTGCACATTTTACAGCAAGAAGCTTTAAGGAGACTGAGGATTGAGTTACCCGTGTGCTTTGTATCACTCCAGGTAAGAACTGCATTTACTTATAAAAATGAAAAAAAATAAAAACAGCGCTTACCTTGTCCAAGAGCAGCAGTTTCAAGTGGACGCAGCTTTTGTTCTGCTCTGAGCTAAAAAGACAGTTGTCCCCCTTTTAGAAAAGAAAGTAATCATTCTTTCTCTCTTTAGCAAGAATATGAAAACTTGGTTTCTTCCTTTCTCATCCTAAGATGTAGTTTTAAGGACCTCCAATTATAGGGGTGATGGGGGAAAAGAAACCTCGGGGCGGGGGAAGGCATTTCACTTGGTCTTCCTGCCCAACTCTTCCAGACATTAGCCAACTTTAATGAAACTTAGAGTGGGCTGCACTTTACTACTGTAAAAATACCACCTCTTACAGATTTGGCAAGGTGATAACAGGTTGTTTTTGGGGGGGTGTTTTGTTTTGTTTTGTTTTGTTTTGAAGTGGCTGAATTTTTTCCCTCTCTTTTGTAACCCATGTAACTAGTTCACATGAATCACAAGGCCAGGCTACTAGAAATTTGAGCTATCTCTAAGAAAACAGGATGGGGGGGGCAGAAATATTAGCATCTATAGGAAGCAAAGTTAAAAAAAAAAAAACCACAACACCATGTTTCTGAGAAGTTGACACAGAATTCCAATTGCTTGATCCTAAACTATGACAACAAAATGTCATTATTATTATTGTTATTATTATTCTGCGCTGACGACACATGGTACAAGAGCCAGTGTTCTCTAGCGCTTGTATCCAAGAGACAGTAATTGGACTCAAGTAAATCTAAGTTTGAATTTCTGCTTCATCACTTACTTACTGTGCCAGAGGCTATTAACTCTTCTAAGCGCTCGTCGTCAACTTCTGTTTAGTAAGAGATTATCCTAAGCTTCAGCAGGACACATGGCTGCCCAGCCATAAGCGGCATTTCTTAGCCTCCCCTGCAATAAGGAATGGCTGTGCATCTCAGTTCAGGTCCATGGAGTGTGAGCAAGAAGTATTTTCACCAGTTCTGGGTCAACTCCTCCAGGACAAAGCTAGTGGCCCTAAATATCCTTTTTCCTTCCCATATGCTGGAACCCAGGGATAAGGTAGCGACGGAGCTTTCACCAGGCAGGAGACGGCATCGTTGTCCAAAGGGAACCTGGGTCTCAAAATGATCTCATGGAGTATTGCTGCTCCGACAACCTGGAATACTCACATTGGGGCTGTTAAGAAATAAACTTTGACTTAATTAAGCCATTATACTTTCTGGTCTCTTTATACCAGAAGCTCAGTCTATAACCTCAGAAATTCATTTGTTGGGGCGCCTGGGTGGCACAGCAGTTGGGCGTCTGCCTTCGGCTCAGGGCGTGATCCTGGCGTTATGGGATAGAGCCCCACATCAGGCTCCTCTGCTATGAGCCTGCTTCTTCCTCTCCCACTCTCCCTGCTTCTGTTCCCTCTCTCGTTGGCTGTCTCTATCTCTGTCGAATAAATAAATAAAATCTTTTAAAAAAAATTCATTTGTTAAGAGTCCTTGGTGTTTAACCCCTCTGGATCTCAGTTTCTTCTTCTGTAAACTGGGAATAATGCCTACCTCACATCTATTGTGAAGATTACATGAGAAAATGCGTGGGGTGGGAGGCCCCAGAGCCTGGCAGGTGAGTGATATATGATAAATATTTGTGGTATTCTCTTTGATCATGAAGGAACATGGGCTTCATATACCTTTTCAATGAATATAGAGAATAGGGGTGCCTGGGTGGCTCAGTCAGTTAAGCATCTGCCTTCATTCAGATCATAATCTAGATCATTACTCCTGGGATCAAGTCCCGAGTCTGGCTCCCTGCTCGGTGGGGAGCCTGCTTCTCACTCTCCTCCCTGCTCATGCTCTCTCTTGCTATCTCTGTCGCTATCCCTGTCTCTCTCTCTCAAATAAATAAATAAATAAAATCTTAAAAAAAAAAAGAATATAGAAATAAAGAGAATGAGTGTCCAGTAGCTGAATAATATGATTTGCACTGTGTGGGAGACACCAAGACACCCACCAGAAGTTAGAAATGTCTAAGCCCAAAATACATTTAATACACCCCACCTATCGAACACCATAGCTTAGCCTAGCCTACCTTCAATATGCTCAGAACACTTCCATTAGTAAAATCATCTAACACAAAACTCATTTTATAATAAAGTGTTGCATATCTCATGTAACTTACTGAATACTATACTGAAAGTGAAAGACAGAATGGTCCTATGGGTAAGTAGGCTTGTCAGCGTATGGGCTGCTCACTCCCCGAATTCTGTGGCCAAGTGGGAGGGGCAGTTCCCTGCCACTGCCCAGCATCACGAGAAAGCATTGTACCACGTATCGGTAGCCTGGGAAAAGATCGAAATTCAAAATCTGAGGTACAGTTTCTGCTGAATATGTATCACTCTTGCAGCATCATAAAGTCAAAAAATCCTAAGTCAAACCATTGTAAGTCGGGGACTGTCAGTGTGTAAAAGGCACTCACATGTCTCCATCGGATTATAAGCTTCTTGAGGGCCCGTTCTGAGACTCGTTTCCCACTGTATCCCAAGTGCACACACATAGTAAGACTATTTGTCAAGTGAGGAGAACATTGATGTAAAATGTGAGTTAGCTCTTTTTATCTTCATCACTTCCTTCCCTCCCGTGACCCCGCCCAAGAAAGAGGAAGCTGACATACAGAGAGAAGCAACTTGTCCCTGTTGACTTAGTTTATAAGTAACAGACTCGAGCTTTGAACCAAATGGATCCACGTTTTGAGGTCTTTTCACCCTGAACCTAGATAGGTGCTCTTTCTTGAGAGCAGACTTGGAGACAAGAAAGATTATTTGTGTACCAAGGGATGGAGAAAAACAATCTGAGGGAAATGGGGGAAGTTAGAGGGAATTACTTTATATTTTAGAATTTGGCTGGGTTCTGCACAACCCGACAGCTGTGGTACTCCTCCCCACTCCTTGCTTCACAGAGGGTACGCATTGCCCTAAAGCACCCTTCCCATTTTATTCCAACAACCTAGAGTGTAGCTAGAACTTTTGGATCCCTGTGGGAGAAAATGGTTCAAATAAATTTTTTTAAAAACCCTTTGTTAAATGGCCAGATTGACAGATCTTCAGCCCCGGGTGGTATTTACACTAGAGAGGAGAGAAAGAGAGAAGCCACCCATGGGGCTAGCGTGTTCTAACTCTAGCAGGTTTGCAGTGCCCTTCACGGTTTCATTATAATTGTCAGAGCGACATGAGTCCCTGCTCGTCAGCAAGAGGACAAGCAGAACTAGCTCCCCTGGGCAGAGGAGTTGATTGGTCATGATTACGAATTACGAATTAGAGGCGTATTGTTTTTGGCAACTATCTGATAAGAAAGGTATTGGCCGACTAGGTTTTAGTTGGATGCTTTTGCAGAGATGTTGGTATATTAAAAAATCAGGGGAGGGAGAAAAATTCCTGAAAAAAAGGGGGGGCTCTATGATAGTGCTTGTTCTCTGTTTAGATTCAGAAATGCTTCCTTCGTGGTACCCTTGGACTATGGGCTGACTTGCAAAACAGAAACTTAGAATTGATCATCCTTCCGTATTTCTTCTCGGGACCCACTCACTCACAGTAAAATAAATTAATATTTATATGTATTAAATATCGTGTGTGTGCATGTGTGTGTTCCCAGGTTTAGAAAGTTTCTACAAGCATTATCTGCAAATACTGGATTTGGCCTCAGATATCTATGACAATATTACTTGATACTTTTAATGAATACCTTTTTCTCTCTGTCTTCGTTCTTTCATTTTAACCCCTTCCTTCTCTTCCTACGTATTCCTCCTTTTCTCTAACCTGAATCTCGGAGGTGGGTATTGTTCAGGATGAGCATTTGAAAACCATGTCAGTTCCTTTCCAGTTCCGCCCTGAGGTGTGAGGAAGAAAGACGCTCTTTTTTTTTTTTTAAGATTTTATATATTTGTTTGAGAGAGAGAGAGAGAGAGCGTGAACACAAGCAGGGGGGAAGGGCAGAGGGAGAGGGAAAAGCAGACTTCCTGCTAAGCAGGGAGCCTGACTCGGGGCTTGATCCCAGGATCCCGAGATCCTGACCTGAGCCAAAGGCGGATATTTAACCGACTGAGCCACCCAGATCCCAAAAGATGCTCTTAAGGTTTTGCCACCCGGGGTCTAAACTTTGTGAGAAGCTGTTGCTACAGAAGACAGTAGTAGAAAATGTCTTCAATCCAGGTTGGTTCCTAGGGCCATGATTGCATCTATACATGGATGCTTTGTGCTCATACGGAAATCGAGGCCATGGGGCGTCTGGGTGGCACGGTTGGTTAAGAGACTGACTCTTGATTTCGGTTCAGGTCATGATCTCAGGGTGGTGTGATCGAGTGTGGAGCTGGGCTCTGTGCTCAGCATGGAGTCTGCTTGAGATTCTCTCTTTCCCCCTCCCTTTCCCCCTCCCACTCATGTGCTCTCTCTCTCTCAAATAACTAAATAAATCTTAAAAAAAAAAACAAGGCCACCTGAACATCTACCCCAGTGGTGGTAACATATATAAACTAAGAAGTCCCGCCCTTTGTTGAACTATCTTCTGAGTTTGGATTAGATCCTGATAGAAAAAAATTGTTTCCAAATTAGGACATATAAGGAAAGAAAATATAGGAACAGAAATGCATTTGGGGAGGGGGAGAACTTGGGTGCTTCACTGGGTTTTAAATTGCTGACTTAGTGAAGAAAAAATATCATCAAGCCAGTGACATTTTGGAACTTGCAGGCCTTTGGTAAATAATATTAAGTGTCTTTTCTGTCATCTTGCCACTGTGTACGGACAACAGGGGTGGGAGCTTCTGGGAAGGGTAGATAGGACAGGTTGGGTGCAGCCCAGGAGAGAAGAGTGAAGGGAAACAGATTTAGCTCTCAGAAATTCCTTGTAAAGAAGAAACTGTAACTTCTTCCAGTCATGCCCAGTTTCAAAAATGGTATCAATTTTCTACTTGGAGGGTAGAGGAGATGGGGTAGTACCGAAGGGGCTGCTAAAACCGGACCATGCTAAACATGGTGCTAAACGGATGTAAAATAAATTTCCTTAGTGATCTAGATTTACTAATCCACACAAAGAAAGGTAAGGAATAGTCTGGAAAGTCATTCGAAAGTATAAAATAATAAATTTAGGATTGTTTAGGAACACTATACCTGACAGAAATTACTAGACAAAAAACTTACTACTGGTTTTAAAAAAAAATCCGTTATAATTATGTTGCTTAGCAGACCTCTCCTTTCGGAAATCCAAAAAATACGCGATAATCCCTTCTTGCCTACCCCATTCTTCCTCTGGTGTCAAGAGCAGATCTACCATCCACACGCTGCCCTCCTGCCCGTGTGACACAGCAGCCTGTGACAGCTTCACTGGGGAAAGTTGCTAGAGGAAGGAGGGACACGGGACGTCTGATTATCAAGAATGAGGTGGCCCCACTTTGCAGTGAACAGCGTGGCATCCATGGCCTCACTATCAGGTCAAACAAGAGACACTTTCTGATATGTCTGGAGACTTTTTTCCCCACATATATATACCAGAGTGGCTTGGTTTTATTTTATTTTGCCTCTATTGCTGGACAATCTACTCTAGAAAGACCCTAGCACAGTGTTCTATAGTCTCACATCAAAAAATAAGTAAATAAAAGAGGATCCCTTGCTCAAATACAGTTAAGACAAGCTTCGTTAAAGAGAAGCAGGATTTGTGTCAGGAGGGCCTCTGAGAGGCTTTGTGAATCCCAAAGAGGGTGTGGAGCATTTCCCCAATGTATTTGGTAACCAAACTCCATTTCCTCCTCCTCCTCCTCTCCCTCCCCCTCCTCCCCCTTCTCCTTCTTCTTTCTAAAATTTTTCTCTAAACCAGGTCATGTCAAAGGACTAGAATACTAAACTAAGAGACTGCCTTAGAGGCTCAGTATGTCATTAATTCAACAAACGTTTATGAAACCAGTCACACAGCAATACTTAGTAAGCACCAATTATGCACCAGGACCTGTCCTAGCTGGTGGGTCCATGGGGGTGAAAGAGACAAAGCCCTCGCCTTCCATGAGCTCACATTTACTGAAGAAAGCTAGGCGACAGACCAGTGAACAAATAGGAAAGTCTCACAAATGCAGTGGGGAAATGAAAGAGCCTAATATGACCCATGTGAGCTGAGAGCTGAATGAGGAGAATGGAGCCTTGTGGAGACGGGAAGGAGAAACAACTAATGCCAAGGCCTTGACATGGAACCCATTTGGCTGGTGTTCAGAAAAGGGAGCAAGCCTGGGGTGGCTGGAGCAATTCCAACAAGGGGAGAGTGAGGGAGATGAAGGCAGTGCCAGCAGGGCCAGGCGAAGGGGCACCCAGAGGCGCCTGTTTGGGGTTTGTTTTTCTTTTCTTTCTTTCTTTCTTTTTTTCTTTTTCTTTCTTTTTTTTTTTTTTTGAGGTACTTTCAAAGTTACAAAGAAAATGCAAGAATATACAAAGAACTCCCATATACCTTCCACCCAGGTTCCCCTACAAATCCGTAGTACAAACATCTAAATTAGGGCGTTAATAATGTATAAGCCTGTCACCCAAGAGATTCCTAACTGTCCTAATAATATCCTTTATAATAACAAGTTTCTTTTTCTTTTCGTACAGGACCCAATCTGGAATCATGGGTTGCATTTAATTATCATATCTCTTTAATTCCACTTCAATCCAGAATAGTTCCTTAGGCTTTCTTATATTTTGAGATCTAGACATTTTTCAAGGTAGCAGGCCAATTATTTTGGAGAATGACCCTCAGTTTGGGTTTCTCTGGTGTTTCTTCATGATTATTCAAGTTATACTTTTTGGGTAGGAATTTTACAGAAATTACTCTGTATTCTCAGCCTTACATATCAGAAGGCATGTAATATTAATTTGTCTGATTTTGAGTGGTGTTAATTTTGATGAAGATGGTGTCTATCAGATTTCTCCACTATAAAGGTATTACTTTTTAACCTTGAAAATAAATTATTTTGTGGGGGAAAAGCTTTGAGACTATTTAAATATCCCATTTCTCAATAAACTTTCACCCCCTGTCTTTAGCATTTATTGATGCTTCATGTCTGAACCATTATTGTGGGGGTTGCCAAGTGGTGATTCCCAATTTGTTCATTCCTTCAATGTTTATTAGTTGCATTCTAAGGTAAGAAAGTTTTCCCTTTCCCCCTATCCATTCATTCATTTGTTCATTCATCTTCTCATTATCTGTATAGACTCATAGATTCCTATTATATTCAATGGATTATAATTAACTACTTCCTTATTTCTTTGGATGCTCAAATTGTCCAGATTTAGCCATTGAGAGTCCCCTCAGGCTGCCTCCTGTGCTCTTCTGACATGTCTTCATAATTTTCTAAGTTCTTCCTTACTTTCTGGCCCAAGAGGAGATTCTAGGCTCTTGTGCTTCCCTTGCCCCAGCCCTGGAATCAGCAATTTCTCCCAGGACCCCTGGCTCCTTTTAGTGGGGGGTGGTTTTAGAAACAAAGATTTGGATGCTAAGTGTGGTCATAGCTCCCAGGATATTATTGCTTCTAGACCCTCTCATTGGACTGAGGTAGGAAACACACAAATACAGCATACAAAGAGCATATACATACAACACATATCTGCACCTACTTCTATAGCTATATATATATATATACACACACACACATATATATAATATACATTAGATAGATAGATAGATAGATAGATAGATAGATAGACAGACAGATACTGTGACTTCTCTAATGTCTCCAATTCTGATCCAAACCACAGGACTTATTCTAACCTTCCCCCTTTCCATATTTGTACCATATTTACTTACTTGCCCATTCCTCCTTTATGTAACCAATCCTTTAACCCCACCACTGCTTTCTCAACCTTGGAATGCTATCTCCCCTGCATGCCCACAGCCACTTCCTCAGCTCTGTTTCCTTGGTCCCAGCTCTTCAGGCCCTGCCATCCATAGCTACCTCAAAGGAGGGAAGAAAACTAATGACTTTTTTTTCTTAAAGAAAAAATAAGGGAAAAGAAGGGAAGAAAAGAGGAATGGACAGAAAGACAATAAAAGGCTTTTTCCCGTTAAAAAAGAAAACCTTTAAAACATGCAAAAAATTAGAATAGTATACTGACCCCTCCCTAGCATTTATCCCTAGCATCGATAATTCCCAGCTCCTGACCAGGCTTGTTTGATCAATACCCCTACCAACTCACCCTCTCGCTATATTATTTTGAAACAATCCCAGAAATTATATCATTTTGTCTATAAAGATTTCTATAAGCCCATCAAAAAAATTATAATATATTATCACGCTTTAAAAATTCACAATTGTTTCTTAATAGCATCCAACATCTTGAGACTGTTCTAATTTTCTCAGTTGTGGAGAGTTTTAAGCAGGGAAGGAACATATTCAGATAGAGATTTTCAAAGGATCTCTTCAGCTGCTGAAAGGAGAATGGGCTGTAGAAAAGATCCACTAGAAGTTTCCTGATTGCTTTAGCCGTAGGTAATGGTTGCTTGGATTGCGGTATATTCTGGAAGATAAGAAGGAGGGCCAGATGCTTGAGGTATTGTGGACATAGAGTGAACCAGACTTGTTGAACAGATTGCATATGGATATGAGAAAAAAGCGGAATGAAGAATGCGTCCTAAATTTTTGACCTGACCAAGTGACTAGCTGTTATACTGTATTAATTATCTGGTGCTGTGTAACAAAGTACTCCCAATGTAATCACTTATTGGCTCTTGTGGTTTCTGTGAGTTGGGAATCCAGAAGGTCTCAGCAGAGATGGCTTGTTTCTGTTCCATGAGTGGAACCTCAGCTGGAAGGCTCAAAGGCTGGAGGCTGAAACCATCTAAAGGTCTGTTCAACTTACACGTCTAATGGTCAGTGAAGGCTGTCAGCTTCCACTTTACCTGCGCCTATCAGCTGCAGTTAGAACACATGACCTTTCTATGTGGTCTGAGCTTTTTCACAGCATGGTGTTTGACTTCAAAAAGGGAGCATCTCGAGAGAGACAAAGAGCCAAGCAGGAGAAGCTCTACCCTTTCTATGACCGGGTCTCAGAAGTCACACAGCATCACTCCATCTGTACTCCGCTGATCACGGAAGTCACAAACCCTGCCCAGATCCAAGGAGAGAGATCACAGAACCCACCTTCAATGGAACAGTGTCAGTCACATTGTAGGAAGAGCATGGGAAATAGGATTAGTATTTTGGTGCAGCTGTCTTTATAAAATACAATCTGCCATAGGTACGAGTCAATCAACAGAGACAGTTTGGGAAATGGTGTTTTGGTCGTATTAATAAGTCTGTTTTCCCCAAGCAGGAATGTAGAATAGACAGGTGAGCAGAAGCATCTGGAAACACCCAAGGGTGTCCAGGTTAGATAGATTTAGATGATATAAGTCATGACACTGAATGAAATAACCTCAGAGGGCTAGAGGGCTAGTAGAGAGGAGTGGCTGGTGAATGTGGAGGGATCAGATGAGTGAGATGTCTTGGGAAGCCCCGAGAAGAGTTTCAAGAAGGAAGGAATAGAATCACTTTTAAGAAGCACTTTCTATGTAGGATTTAAATATTAGGGAAAAAAACCTTTAATCTTCATATATAGAGTGAGCTATTCATACAGGGTCCCTGAGAATTAAAGATAATTAAAGTATGGCTAAACAATTAAGTAAGCATTAACAGTGAAGTGTATTAAATGTTTGTGTGGGAAAATACTGGATACTCGGCCAGTATGAAAAAGAGGCATTCAGTATAGACTGGGGAAAATCAAGGAAGTCTTCCAGGAGGAGGTAAAATTTAAGTGGAGACCTGATGGATAAGTGAGAGCCAGTTCAAGACAGGGAGAAATGGCCCAAGTAGGGAGAAGAGCATGTGCAAAGTCTTGGAGGTTTAACAGTGAATTAAACCTTCAAATAACTGAAGGCGGTGGAGGTACTAAAGATGCCGAAAAAGTGAAATCATGAAGTCTGCCACTATCCACAGTCCAACGGGAGGTCTGTGGGGAATTTGAAACGAACTATTCCATTAGTTTTCACTTCTGGAGGATCATTTCTGACCATAAGAGGGAGAATGAATTGGAAAGAATGAGAGAACTAGTAAGGAGGCTTCAAGAGTATGCCAGGTGAGAAATAGCTCCAGCAACTCGGATGCTTCCGCACCACCAAAGTATTCGACTTTCTGATCTTACCACTCTCGTTCAGTTATGTCCTCGCTGTTTTACCTCTTGGATCCTGTAATGGTTAAAAGCATTCCCTTGCATACACCATCAGCTCCCTCCTCTTTCCTTCTGTCGAACTTAACTTGCAAAACACAACCCCAGTTATATCCAACTGTCCGCCTATTTGATACACAGACCCGAGTAGCAGAATGTGCCTGGGTGCTAATAAGTTTCACTTTAAATCCGTGACCTCGTGTGGGTCTTTGGTGTGATCCTGTGCTCTTTCCCTAGTGCATTTCCTTTCCAGCTGTCTTGGTAACTACTCCAAACCTCTTTGCTTAAACCTCTTTCTACATTCCCATTTCCTGCCAATGACCTTTGTTTTCTATTTTACGGAGAAAATCGAAATGATCAAAAGACAGTTTCCAGACCTTGAGGACATTATATTAAGTGAAATGAGCTACTCACAAAAAGACAATACTATGTGATTCCATGTATATGAAATATCTAAGATAGTCAAACTCGTCGAAACAGAAAGGAGATTGAATGGTAGTTGCCAGGGGCTAGAGGAGGGAAAAATGGAAGTTGTTCAATGAATACAGAGTTTCAGTTTTGCAAGATGAAAAAGTTTTAGAAATCGGTTGCACAATAATGCAAGAATATATATGTACACTACTGAACTGTGCACTTAGAAATGACTAGCATGGTAAATGTTATGTTATGCTTTTTTTTTTTTTACCATAATTAAAACAACAACAAAAAGACAGCTTTCAGTCTACAACCTGGTTCACTCTCCGCTGGGAGCACTGTGCCCACCGCAGGTCTCCTGCCCCTGCCACTGCCTCCCCACCCGGCCAGATGGTCCCCCACCAAGCAGAGGTGCCAATGGAAACAAACCAGGGATATCCGCACAGAGTTACTACCCTAATAAAACCCCAAGGCAGAAAGGTAAACATGTCAGAGCTCTTAAGGACTGCCGCCCAGGACCACCGTAGGAGTTGCCAAGTGAGACAGAATGAAATGCACCCAAAGGAGGACTGGCTCAGTTTGGCATATGGAATGATGAAGACTGGCATCACTACCCAGAATCTGTGCCAGGAGACAAAGTGAGCAGAGGAAAGGTGACATGCATGGTGACCGGGCGGGATGGAAACCGGTGAGGCATGACCCAATGCCGCAAAGGCCTGGAAGGAAGAGCAGAAACCCGCATATTCGGCCACTTTGCCCCCAGGTATACAGAGGGGCCGAGGGGCCAGTTGGAGAGAAAAATGTGATGTTGAGTGGGACTCACGGCTCCATTCTTGGACACCATTTAGTTCCCTGTCCTGACTCAACCGAAAGGACGTTTAACACTTGTCAAAACATCACTATGGAGTCCTCCCTTTAGGTTGCCTGCTAATTCTATAGTCATTTTTTATTTCCTTCATGATCATCTATAGGGGGGAAAAGTGTAATTGCTGAAAATAATGAATAAAAACACCTAAATAAGTGTTTCTTTATAAATACCCATTTGTGCAGGCTGTTTACCTGCTGAAACAGCTCCATCTCAGAAATAGAAAACACCTTTCAAAAGTTAGGTCTCGGGGTGCCTGGGTGGCTCAGTCAGTTAAGTGTATGTCTTTGGCTTGGGGCATGATCTCAGGGTCCTGGGATTGAGCCCTGCCTTGGGCTCCCTGCTTCTTCCTCTCCCTCTGCCTGTTGCTCCCCGCTGTTTGTGGTTTTTTTTTTCTCTCTCTGTGTGTCAAATAAAAAAAATAAAATCTTAAAAAAAAAAAGTTACATCTAAAGAAAGGACAGTATAACCAGGTGTTGGTAAACTTTTTCTGTAAAGTGTCAAATAGTAAATATTTTCAGATTTGTGGACAAGCCATACAGTCTCAGTAAATGAAACAGATGGTGCCAAAAAGGCTGAGATAATTCTGTGACTTGACTATAGTCATAAAAACATGTTCCTGTTGGTTATAAAAATATCTAGCAATGTTCTAGAAAAGACTTTATTTCACTTTCTTTCACAAAATATTTGTGAATTAAATGCTAGTGAAAACAAAAGACTACAAATCAAATGTCATTGGCAATCATGCCTTGATGTGATTCGTCCGGTTCCCTAAACTACTCCCTAATTGTTACAGAAAGTTATTTCTAATCTCTTTAAGTGAGAGACCCTTGGGTTGTTTTCTCCTCATAATTCATCTTGCCTTGTGAAGTATTATATATTTTAAAAATGCAATTAAGCTCTAAATGACTTTGAGATTGTGTTATAAAAATTCATGCTAATCCTGTTCCTCACCCCCACCTCCCACAGCAATGACTTAGACTAGTATTGAACTGGCCATGTGGACATTTTGGGGTATTTGATATTTTCCATTGTGTTTAGCAATTAAAGTCAACTTTTGAAAAACAGGGGCCTCCACTTAATTTCATACACCAACCAACAAACCAAGTAGGAAAGTCTCTTTTTTTTCTCACTTTCCCTTTACTTTTTTTCTTTTCTTTTTTTGTTTTTAAAATTTTTTTTTTAAGATTTTGTTTATTTATTTGACAGAGAGAGAGAGACAGCCAGCGAGAGAGGGAACACAAGCAGGGGGAGTGGGAGAGGAAGAAGCAGGCTCCCAGCGGAGGAGCCTGATGTGGGGCTCGATCCCAGCACCCCGGGATCACGCCCTGAGCCGAAGGCAGACGCTTAACAACTGAGCCACCCAGGTGCCCCTGTTTTTAAATTTTTATTAAGCTAGAGTTGACACCTAATGTTACATTAGTTTCAGGTGTACAACACAGTCATGCAACAACTCTGTTATGCGATGCTCACCACAAGTGTAGCTGCTATCTGTCACCATACAACACTATTACAGTACCACTGACTATATTCCTGATGCTGTACCTTTTATCCCTGTGACTTATTAATTCCGTAACTGGAAGTCCATATCTCCCTCTTCCTTTCACCCATTTTGCCTTTCCCTCCACCCCTCCCCTCTGACAACTGTCAGTTTGCTTTCCATATTTGTGGGTGTGTTTCTGATTTTTATGTTTGTTTTGTTTTTTAGATTCCACATAAAAGCAAAATCATATGGTATTTGTCTTACTTTGTCTAATGTATTTCACTTTGCATAATACCCCCTAGTTCCATTGATGTTGTCAGAAAGGGCAAGATCCCATCCTTTTTATGGCTGAGTAACATTCCATTATATTTATAATATATACATCTTCTTTATCTATTCATCTATTGGTGGATACTCGAGTTGCTTCTATATCTTAGCTATTGTAATTAATGCTACAATAAATACAGGGGTGTATATATCTTTTCAAATGAGTGTTTTTGTTTTTTTGGGTAAATACCCAATAGTGCAATTTCTGGACCACGTGGTATTTCTATTTTTAATTTTTGAGGAACTGCCATACTGTTTTCCACTGTGGCCATACCAATTTACATTCCCACCAACAGCATATGAGGGTTCCTATATCTCTACATTCTCTCCAATACTTGTTATTTCTTGTCTTTTTTGATACTAGTCATTCTTACTGGTGTAAGGTTTTAATTTGCATTTCCCTGACGATTAGTGGTGTTGAACATCTATTCATGTGTCTTTTTGCCATCTGTATGTCTTTGGGAAAATGTCTATTCAGGTCCTCTGCCCATTTTTTTTCTTGAAAGATTTTATTTATTTATTTATTTATTATTTATTTATTTGAGAAAGAGAGCATGTGCAGAGGTAGGAGGGAGGGACAGAGTGCTAGAGAGAAGCAGGCTCCCCGTTGAGCAGGGAGCAGGACATGGAGCTTGGCCCCAGGATCGCAGGATCATGACCTGAGCCAAAGGCAGACACTTAACTGACTGAGCCACCCAGGTGCTCCAGCCCATTTTTTAATCAGGCTATTTGGCATTTTTGGTGTTAAGTTGTGTAAGTTCTTCATATGTTTTGGATATTAACCCCTTATCATATATATCATTTGCAAATATCTTCTGTCATTCAGTAGATGCCTTTCCATTTTGTTGATGGTTTCCTTCACTGCACAAAACCCTGTTATTTTAATGTAGTCCCAATAGTTCATTTTTACTTTTATTTCCCTTGCCTGAGGAGACATATCTACAAAAATGTTGTGAAGGCTGATATCAAAGAAATTACTGCCTGTGTTTTTTTCTAGGAGTTTTATGGTTTCAAGTCTCACATTTAGGTCTTTAATCCACTTCGAGTTTACTTTTGTTTATGACATAAGAAAGTGATTCAGATTCATTCTTTTACATATACCTGTCCAGTTTTCCCAGCCACATTTATTGAAGAGAGTGTCTTTTCCCCATTGTGTATTCTTGCCTTCTTTGTCATAGGTTAATTGATCATACAAGCATGGGTTTATTTCTTGTTTTTTATTCTATTAATCTATATGCCTATTTTTGTGCCATTACCCTATAATTTCGATTACTATTGCTTTGTAGTATACCTTGAAATCTGGGATTTTGATGCCTCCAGCTTTGTTCTTTTTCAAGATTGCTTTGGTTATTCAGGGTCTTTCCTGATTCCATACAAGTTTTAGCATTATTTATTGTAGTTCTTTGAAAAATGCTGTTTGCATTTTGATAGGAATTGCACTGAACCTGTAGATTCCTTTGGGTAGTATGGACATTTTAACAATATTGATTCTTCCAATCCATGAGCATAGAATATCTTTCTATGGGGGGAGGTTAAGATGGCGAAGGAGTAGGGGACCCCTTTTTCAGCCGGTCCCCTGAGTTGAGCTGGATAGGTACCAGACCAGCAGGAACATTCACGGAATCAGCCTGAGATGCAGGAAGATACATCTGGATCTCTACAAATGAACATCTCCAGCGCTGACTTTCAAGGTACGAAGCGGGGAGCCATGAAACCGCGCACAGATATCGGAAGATAAACAGAAGGGGGAGGGAGCCGCCGTGTCAGGGCGCCGGGAAGCGGTAGCCACCTGCACGGGGGAGCGGACAGACCGCGGACCCGCGCGCTTGAGAGAGCAGGCTGAGAAGGGAGCTCCGGGAGCGCATGCGGAGCGGCTGGCGGCTGGAGGGCCACCTGCACGGGGGAGCAGGCGGACTCGCGGATGGCACCCGCGAGACACCAGACTGAGACGGGGAGCTCCGGGAGCCTGCGTGGGGCGGCTGGCGGGGCCACCTGCACCGGGGAGCGGGCGGACCGCGGACCCGCACTCTGGAAACGGCAGACTGAGTCCGTGAGCCGGGAGCGTGCACCACCAAGCATCTCACGGAGCTCCGGAGCTCCGGTGTGCTCACTGGATCGAGGCTGAGACCGGGAGCTCCGGGAGCGTCCGCGGGGCGGCTGGCGGCTGGAGGGCCACCTGCACGGGGGAGCAGGCGGACTCGCGGATGGCACCCGCGAGACACCAGACTGAGACGGGGAGCTCCGGGAGCCTGCGTGGGGCGGCTGGCGACTGGCGGCTAACAGGGTTGGAAACACAAAGGACAGAGACGCGCCAGCCCTGGAATGAGGGCTGGGACGCCGGGTGTGGGACGCACAGCCTGGGACGCTGCAGGGTTGAGCAACACCAACAGAAACAGAGTTAAAGGGGCCAGAACATCAGTGGAGACGATCCGCGATTCCTCTGTTCTGAGACAGAGGCTGAATTTCAGCCGCTGCTGCTCTCTCAGAAGAGGCATAGCAAACCGCCAGGGAAAGCCGCCAGAGAACAAAAGCCCGNGCCAGAGAACAAAAGCCGGGAAATACCAGCTCACAGGGTGCCCATCCCCATCCCCCCTCGCAGGGGACACGGAGACTCTACCCAAACAGGTTTTCTGAGTACTGGCCAGCAGGCCCCTCCCCCAGAAAGCAGGCTGAAAAATCAAGAAGCCCACAACCCGGAGCGCCTGAGTGGTGCAGTCATTAAGTGCCTGTCTTCG